>NC_080378.1:32642254-32942254 GCF_014773155.1 Arachis stenosperma
AGATCATTCAGCTCCTGTCTCAACCCCTTAGCACTTGTCCTGAAAAGGTGCCAAGAGACTAACCTGGTTTTAAAATGGGAAAAATGTCACTTTATGGTGACTGAAGGAATTGTCCTTGGGCACAAAATTTCAAGCAGGGGTGTATAGAGGTGGATAAGGCAAAGGTAGAGGTTGAAAAATTACCACCACATGCCAATGTTAAGGCAATCAGAAGCTTCTGAGGCATGCAGGATTTTACAGAAGGTTTAAAAGGATTTTTCGAAAATTGCAAACCTCTGAGTAAACTGCTGGCTGCTGACACACCATTTGTGTTTGACACACAGGTTTGCAGGCATTTGAGACCCTGAAAGCTAAGCTGTCACAGCACCAGTCATCTCTGCACCAGACTGGACATTACCATTCGAATTAATGTGTGATGCCAGTGACCATGCCATTGGTGCAGTGTTGGGACAGAGGCATAACAAGCTTCTGCACGTCATTTATTATGCCAGCCGTGTTCTAAATGACGCACAGAAGAATTACACAACCACAGAAAAAGAGTTACTTGCAGTGGTCTATGCCATTGACAAGTTTAGAACCTATCTGGTAGGATCAAAGGTGATTGTGTACACTGACCATGCTGCTTGATGAGCGGATAATTTGTACGCTTTTTGGCATTGTTTTTAGTTTTTAGTATATTTGGTTTAGTTTTTAGTATATTTTTATTAGTTTTTAGTTAAAATTCACTTTTCTGGACTTTACTATGAGTTTGTGTGTTTTTCTGTGATTTCAGGTATTTTCTGGCTGAAATTGAGGGACCTGAGCAAAAATCTGATTCAGAGACTGAAAAGGACTGTAGATGCTGTTGGATTCTGACCTCCCTGCACTCGAAGTGGATTTTCTGGAGCTACAGAAGCCCAATTGGCGCGCTCTCAACGGCGTTGGAAAGTAGACATCCTGGGCTTTCCAGAAATATATGATAGTCCATACTTTGCCAAAGATTTGATGGCCCAACCGGCGTTCAAAGTCACCTTCAGAAATTCCAGCGTTAAACGCCGGAACTGGCACCAAAATGGGAGTTAAACGCCCAAACTGGCACAAAAGCTGGCGTTTAACTCTGAGAAGAGTCTCTACACGAAAATGCTCATTGCTCAGCCCAAGCAACACACCAAGTGGGCCCGGAAGTGGATTTTTATGTCATTTACTCATTCCTAAGCTACTAGTTCTCTATAAATAGGACCTTTTACTATTGTATTTTTATCTTTCAATCTTAGAATCTTTTGATCATGTTTTTATGATTGAACCCTCTTGGGAGGCTGGCCATTCGGCCATGCCTAGACCTTGTTCTTATGTATTTTCAACGGTGGAGTTTCTACACACCATAGATTAAGGTGTGGAGCTCTGCTGTACCTCGAAGTATTAATGCAATTACTATTGTTCTTCTATTCAATTCCGCTTGTTCTTGTTCTAAGATATCACTTGTTCTTCAACTTGATGAATGTGATATCCGTGACACTCATCATCATTCTCACCTATGAACGTGTGCCTGACAACCACCTCTGTTCTACCTTAGATGGGTGAATATCTCTTGGATTCCTGATACACGATGCATGGTGATCGCCTGACAACCGAGTGCTCGCCTGACAACCGAGCCAGCCATTCCGTGAGATCAGAGTCTTCGTGGTATAGGCTAGAACTGATGGCGGCATTCTAGAGAATCCGGAAGGTCTAACCTTGTCTGTGGTATCTGAGTAGGATTCATGATTGAATGACTGTGACGTGCTTCAAACTCCTGAAGGCAGGGCATTAGTGACAGACGCAAAAGAATCACTGGATTCTATCCGGCCTGATCGAGAAACCGACAGATGGATAGCCGTGCCGTGACAGGGTGCGTTGAACATTTCCACTGAGAGGATGGGAGGTAGCCACTGACAACGGTGAAACCCTTGGATAAGCTGCCATGGAAAGGAGTAAGAAGGATTGGATGAAGACAGTAAGAAAGCAGAGAGACGAAAGGGACACAGCATCTTCATGCGCTTATCTGAAATTCCCACCAATGAATTACATAAGTATCTCTATCTTTATCTTTATGTTTTATTCGTATATCACCATATCCATTTGAGTTTGCCTGACTAAGATTTACAAGATGACCATAGCTTGCTTCATACCAACAATCTCCGTGGGATCGACCCTTACTCGCGTAAGGTTTATTACTTGGACGACCCAGTGCACTTGCTGGTTAGTTGTGCGGAGTTGTGATGAAGAGTTGAGATTGCAATGAGCATACCATGTTGATGGCGCCATTGATGATCACAATTTCGTGCACCAAGTTTTTTGGCGCCGTTGCCGGGGATTGTTGAGTTTGGACAACTGACGGTTCATCTTGTTGCTTAGATTAGGTATTTTTCTTCAGAGTTCTTAAGAACGAATTCTAGTGTTTCAAGGTGATGTTCTTATCATCATCAAAGCTGATTGATTCTCATCAATTTAGCTCTTGAATGCAATGTCCTGCTGAAGCTTGGCTATTCATGTCTAATTCCTTTAGACTGAAGCTTTAGACTAACATTGCATGATTCCTGGAATTCTCATTAAGAATTTTGATACCTTTATTTTCTTTTCCACTTAATTTTCGAAAAATCCAAAAAAAATTTTCAAAATCATAAAAACCAAAAATATTTTATGTTTCTTGTTTGAGTCTAGTGTCTAATTTTAAGTTTGGTGTCTTGCATGCATTGTTTATTTGATCTTGGTTCTATTTTCAAGTCAATAGTACAGGGAACTGAAGATTCAGAACATGCAGCAGAGGAATTACACAGAAAAGCTAGGCGTTCAAAACGCCCAGTGAAGAAGGACAGACTGGCGTTTAAACGCCAGCCAGGGTGCCTGGTTGGGCGTTTAACGCCCAAAAAGGTAGTGCATTGGGCGTTAAACGCCAGAATGTGCACCATTCTGGGCGTTTAACGCCAGGATGGCACAAGGGGGGAGAATTTTGTTTTCAAACCAATTTTTTTTAAGTTTTCAAAGTTTTTCAAAATCAAATCTTTTTTCAAATCATATCTTTTCAATCAAATGTTTTCAAAATCAATTTCTTTCCTTTTTCAAAGATACTTGCTAACAATTAATGATTTGATTGAACATTTCAAGTATGTTGCCTTTTCTGTTGAGAAAGGTTTAATGTTTGAATCATATCTTTTCTTGTCAGGCAAGTCATTAATTTTAAAATCAAATCTTTTTAAAATTGTTTTCAAATCATATCTTCTCAATCACATATTTTTTAAAAACCAATCATATCTTCTTAACCTCATCTTTTTCAAAATAGTTTTCAATCATATCTTTTTGATTTCTAATTTCAAAATCTTTTTCAAAAATTACTTGATCCCTTTCTCACTCTTGATTTTCAAAAATCAAATTAAAGTTTTTCAAAATGCTTTTAAAATCATTTTAATTAATTTTCGAAAAAGCTGTTCCCCTCTGCTCACATCCTTCTATTAATGGAGTACCACTCCTTCTCAATGCACAATTCGAACTCTATCTTACTAAGTTCGAATTCTTCTACCTCTTCCTTCTAATTTTCTTTTCCTCTGACACCTCAAGGAATCTCTATACTGTGACATATAGGATTCCACATTTTCTTGTTCTTTTCTCTTTTATATGAGCAGGAACAAAGACAAAGGCATTCTTGTTGAAGCTGACCCTGAACCTGAAAGGACCTTGAAGCGAAAGCTAAGAGAAGCTAAGGCACAACTCTCTGTAGAGGACCAAACAGAAATCTTCAAAGAAAAAGACATGGCAGCCGAAAACAACAACAATGCAAACAATGCAAGGAAGGTGCTGGGTGACTTACTGCACCTACTCCCGACTTCTATGGGAGAAGCATCTCTATCCCTGCCATTGGAGCAAACAACTTTGAGCTTAAGCCTCAATTAGTTTCTCTAATGCAACAGAATTGCAAGTTCCATGGACTTCCATTGGAAGATCCTCATCAGTTCTTAGCTGAATTCTTGCAAATCTGTGACACTGTCAAGACTAATGGGGTTGACCCTGAGGTCTACAGACTGATGCTATTCCCTTTTGCTGTAAGAGACAGAGCTAGGACATGGTTGGACTCACAACCTAAAGAAAGCCTAGACTCATGGGAAAAGCTAGTCAATGCCTTCTTGGCAAAGTTCTTTCCACCTCAAAAATTGAGTAAGCTTAGAGTGGAAGTCCAAACCTTCAGACAGAAGGATGGAGAATCCCTCTATGAAGCTTGGGAAAGATACAAACAATTGATCAGAAAATGTCCTTCTGACATGCTTTCTGAATGGAGCATCATAGGCATTTTCTATGATGGTCTCTCTGAACTGTCCAAGATGTCTTTGGATAGCTCTGCTGGAGGATCTCTTCATCTGAAGAAGACGCCTACAGAAGCTCAAGAGCTGATTGAAATGGTTGCAAATAACCAATTCATGTACACTTCTGAAAGGAATCCTGTAAACAATGGGACTAATCAGAAGAAAGGAGTTCTTGAGATTGATACTCTGAATGCCATTCTGGCTCAGAACAAGATATTGACTCAACAAGTCAATTTGATTTCTCAAAGTCTGTCTGGAATGCGAAATGCACCAAGCAGTACTAAGGATGCTTCATCTGAAGAAGAAGCTTATGATCCTGAGAACCCTTCAATGGAAGAGGTGAATTACCTAGGAGAACCCTATGGAAACACCTATAATTCTTCATGGAGAAATCATCCAAATTTCTCATGGAAGGATCAACAGAGACCTCAACAGGGTTTCAACAACAATAATGGTGGAAGAAACAGGTTTAGCAATGGCAAGCCTTTTCCATCATCTTCTCAGCAACAGACAGAGAATTCTAAGCAGAACCACTCTGACTTAGCACATGGTCTCTGATCTAATCAAACCACTCAAAGTTTTATGACTGAACAAGGTCCTCCATTAGAAATTTGGAGGCACAAGTGGGACAGCTGAGCAAGAAGATTACTGAACTCCCTCCTAGTACTCTTCCAAGCAATACAGAAGAAAATCCAAAAGGAGAGTGCAAGGCCATCAACATGGCCTAATTTGGAGAGGAAGGAGAAGAGGTGAACGCCACTGAGGAAGACCTCAATGGGCGTGCACTAGCCTCCAATAAGTTCCCCAATGAGGAACCATGGGAATCTGAGGCTCAAAATGAGACCATAGAGATTCCATTGGACTTACTTCTGCCTTTCATGAGCTCTGATGAGTATTCCTCCTCTGAAGAGGATGAGTATGTCACTGAAGAGCAAGTTGCTAAATACCTTGGAGCAATCATGAAGCTAAATGACAAGTTATTTGGAAATGAGACTTGGGAGAACGAACCTCCTTTGCTCACCAAAGAACTGGATGACTTGTCTAGGCAGAAATTACCTCAAAAGAGACAAGACCCTGGGAAGTTTTCACTACCTTGTACCATAGGCACCATGACCTTCAAGAAGGCTCTGTGTGACTTAGGGTCAAGTGTAAACCTCATGCCTCTCTCTGTAATGGAGAAGCTAGGGATCTTTGAGGTACAAGCTGCAAGAATCTCACTAGAGATGGCAGACAATTCAAGAACACAAGCTTATGGACTTGTAGAGGATGTTCTGGTAAAGATTGAAGACTGATGAGCGGATAATTTGTATGCTTTTTGGCATTGTTTTTAGTAGGTTTTTGGTATCTTTTAGTTGGTTTTTAGTATATTTTTATTAGTTTTTAATTAAAATTCACTTTTCTAGACTTTACTATGAGTTTGTGTGTTTTTCTGTGATTTCAGGTATTTTCTGGCTGAAATTGAGGGTCCTGAGCAAAAATCTGATCCAGAGACTGAAAAGGACTGCAGATGCTGTTGGATTCTGACCTCCCTGCACTCGAAGTGGATTTTCTGGAGCTACAGAAGCCCAATTGGCGCGCTCTCAACGGCATTGGAAAGTAGACATCTTGGGCTTTCCAGCAATATATAATAGTCCATACTTTGCCCAATATTTGATGGCCCAAACCGGCGCTCAAAGTCACCTACAGAAATTCCAGCGTTAAACGCCGGAACTGGCATAAAATTTGGAGTTAAACGCCCAAACTGGCATGAAAGCTGGCGTTTAACTCCAGAAAAGGTCTCTACACGAAATTCCTTCATTGCTCAGCCCAAGCACACACCAAGTGGGCCCGAAAGTGGATTTTTCTGTCATTTACTCATTTCTGTAAACCTTAGGACACTAGTTTACTACTTATAGGATCTTTTGACATTGTATCCGTACCTTATGACCCCATAATATTTTGTACACGTTTCTTTCCACAGTATGAGCCTCTAAACCCCATGGTTGGGGGTGAGGAGCTCTGCTGTGTCTTGATGGATTAATGCAGTTACTACTGTTTCCTATTCAATCATGCTTGCTTCGATTCTAAGATAACACTTGTTCTTAATCCGGATGAATGTGATGATCCGTGACAATCATCATCATTCTCAACTACGAACATGTGCCTGACAACCACCTCTGTTCTATCTTAGATTGAGTAGTTATCTCTTGGGTTCTTTAATCGGAATCTTCGTGGTATAGGCAGGACCTGATGGCAGCATTCAAGAGAATCCGGAAGGTCTAAACCTTGTCTGTGGTATTCTGAGTAGGATTCAATGATTGAATGACTGTGACGTGCTTCAAACCTGTAACCTACTGGGCGTTAGTGACAGACGCAAAAGAGGGATTCTATTCCAGTAGGGGAGGGAACCAAACCGATGATTGGCAGTACTGTGACAGAGTGCGTGCATTAGCTTTCACTGCGAGGATGGGAGGTAGCCATTGACAACGGTGAAACCCTACACGAGCTTGCCATGGAAGGAGACTTGCGTGTTTGATGAAGAAGACAGTAGGAAAGCAGAGATTCAGAAGATGGAGCATCTCCAAACCTCAACCTATTCTCCATTACTGCAATACAAGTAACCATTTCATGTTCTTTTACTTTTTACAATCAATCCTGATAATTTCTGATATCCTGACTAAGATTTACAAGATAACCATAGCTTGCTTCAAGCCGACAATCTCCGTGGGATCGACCCTTGCTCACGCAAGGTATTACTTGGACGACCCAGTGCACTTGCTGGTTAGTTGTGCGGAGTTGCAAAAGTGTGATTGCAATTTTGTGCACCAAAGACCATTACATCCCTGCTGATTTCATAGTCCTAGAGACTGGGAAGTGCATGGATGAATCCATCATCCTTGGCAGACCCTTCCTTGCCACAGCAAAGGCTGTGATTGATGTTGATGGAGGTGAACTGATCATTCAAGTGAATGAAGAATCCTTTGTGTTTAAGGCTCAAGGATATCCCTCTGTCACCATGGAGAGGAAGCATGAAGAGCTTCTCTCAAATCAGAGTCAAACAGAGCCCCCACAGTCAAATTCTAAGTTTGGTGTTGGGAGGCCACAACCAAACTCTAAGTTTGGTGTTGAACCCCCACATTCAAACTCTAAGTTTGGTGTTGGGAGGTTCCAACATTGCTCTGAGAAAATGTGAAGCTCCATGAGAGCCCTCTGTCAAGCTACTGACATTAAAGAAGCGCTTGTTGGGAGGCAACCCAATGTTATATTTTACATATTTTCCTTTGTTATTTTATTTTATTTTGTAGGTTGATGATCATGAGAAGTCACAAAATCAATTGAAAAAGCAAAAACAGAATGAAAAATAGGAAGAAAAATAGCACACCCTGGAGGAAGAACTTACTGGCGTTTAAACGTCAGTAAGGCTAGCAGGTGGGCGTTTAACGCCCAGTCTGGCACCATTCTGGGCGTTTAACGCCAGAAAGGGACACCAGACTGGCGTTAAACGCCAGGAAAGGGCAAGAACCTGGCATTAAACGCCAGAAATGGGCACCAGCCCGGTGTTTAACGCCAGAATTGGTTCAAAACGCATTTTTGCATGCCATTTGGTGCAGGGATGACTTTTCCTTGACACCTCAGGATCTGTGGATCCCACAGGATCCCCACCAACCCCACCAACCCCACCACCCTCTCTCTTCTTCACCCATTCACCAATCACCTCAATACTTCTTCCCCAAAAACCCTTCACCTATCAAATCCCATCTTTCTCTTCACCACTCACATCCATCCTTCATAAAACCCCACCTACCTCACCATTCAAATTCAAACCACTTTCCCTCCCAAACCCACCCATACATGACCGAACCATGAGTCCCCCTCTCTTATATAAACCCTTCTTCACTCCTTCATTTTCACACAACCTAAACACCACTTCTCCCCCTCTTTGGCTGAACACATAGCCATTCCCTTCTTCCTCATTTCTTCTTCTTCTACTCTCTTCTTTTTTCTTTTGCTCGAGGACGAGCAAACCTTTTAAGTTTGGTGTGGTAAAAGCATTGCTTTTTGTTTTTCCATAACCATTTATGGCATCCAAGGCCGGAGAAACCTCTAGAAAGAGGAAAGGGAAGGCAAAAGCTTCCACCTCCGAGTCATGGGAGATGGAGAGATTCATCTCAAGGGTGCATCAAGACCACTTCTATGAAGTTGTGGCCTTAAAGAAGGTGATCCCCGAGGTCCCTTTTTCACTCAAAAAGAGTGAATATCTGGAGATCCGACATGAGATCCGAAGAAGAGGTTGGGAAGTTCTTACCAACCCCATTCAACAAGTCGGAATCTTAATGGTTCAAGAGTTCTATGCCAATGCATGGATCACCAAGAGCCATGATCAAAGTGTGAACCTGAACCCAAAGAATTGGCTTACAATGGTTCGGGGGAAATACTTAGATTTTAGTCCGGAAAATGTGAGGTTGACATTCAACTTGCCCATGATGCAAGGAGATGAACATCCTTACACTAGAAGGGTCAACTTTGATCAAAGGTTGGACCAAGTCCTCACTGACATTTGTGAAGAGGGCGCCCAATGGAAGAGAGATTCAAGAGGGAAGCCGGTTCAACTAAGAAGGCATGACCTCAAGCCCGTGGCTAGAGGATGGTTGGAGTTTATCCAACGCTCAATCATTCCCACTAGCAACCGGTCTGAAGTTACTCTAGACCGGGCCATCATAATTCATAGCATCATGATTGGAGAAGAAGTGGAAGTTCATGAGGTTATAGCCCAAGAACTCTATAAGGTGGCGGACAAGTCCTCTACCTTGGCAAGGTTAGCCTTTCCTCACCTTATTTGTCACCTCTGTTATTCAGTTGGAGTTGACATAGAAGGAGACACCCCCATTGATGAGGATAAGCCCATCACTAAGAAGAGGATGGAGCAAACAAGAGACCCCTCTCATCATGAGGTCCCTGAGATGCCTCAAGGGATGCACTTTCCTCCACAAAACTATTGGGAGCAACTGAACACCTCCCTAGGAGAATTAAGTTCCAACATGGGACAACTAAGGGTGGAGCACCAAGAACATTCCATCCTCCTCCATGAAATTAGAGAAGATCAAAGAATCATGAGAGAGGAGCAACAAAGACAAGGAAGAGACATTGAGGAGCTCAAGCACTCCATAAGACCTTCAAGAGGAAGAACAAGCCGCCATCACTGAGGTGGACCCGTTCTTTAATCCCCTTGTTCTTTATTTTCTTGTTTTTTTTTCGAATTTTTATGCTTATGTTTGTCCATGTTTGTGTCTTATGATCATTAGTGTCTTAGTGTCTATGCCTTAAAGTTATGAATGTCCTATGAATCCATCACCTTTCTTAAATGAAAAATGTTTTAATCACAAAAGAACAAGAAGTACAGGATTTCGAATTCATCTTTAAAACTAGCTTAATTAGTTTGATGTGGTGGCAATACTTTTTGTTTTCTGAATGTATGCTTGAACAGTGCATGTGTCTTTTGAATTTGTGGTTCATGAATGTTGGCTCTTGAAAGAATGATGAAAAAGGAGACATGTTACTGAGGATCTGAAAAATCATAAAAAAATGATTCTTGAAGCAAGAAAAAGCAGTGAATACAAAAAAAAAAGAGAAGGAAAAAAAGAAAAAGAAAAAAAAAGGGGAGAAAGAAAAAGAAAAGAAAAAGAAAGAAATAAAGTTGTGATCCAAGGCAAAAAGAGTGTGCTTAAGAACCCTGGACACCTCTAATTGGGGACTTTAGCAAAACTGAGTCACAATCTGAAAAGGTTCACCCAATTATGTGTCTGTGGCATGTATGTATCCGGTGGTAATACTGGAAGACAGAGTGCTTTGGGCCACGGCCAAGACTCAATAAGTAGCTGTGTTCAAGAATCATCATACTTAACTAGGAGAATCAATAACACTATCTGGATTCTGAGTTCCTAAAGAAGCCAATCATTCTGAATTTCAAAGGATAAAGTGAGATGCCAAAACTGTTCGGAGGCAAAAAGCTACTAGTCCCGCTCATCTAATTTGGAGCTAAGTTTCATTGATAACTTGGAGTCTATAGTATATTCTCTTCTTTTTATCTTATTTGATTTTCAGTTGCTTGAGGACAAGCAACAATTTAAGTTTGGTGTTTTGATGAGCGGATAATTTGTACGCTTTTTGGCATTGTTTTTAGTATGTTTTTAGTATATTTGGTTTAGTTTTTAGTATATTTTTATTAGTTTTTAGTTAAATTCACTTTTCTGGACTTTACTATGAGTTTGTGTGTTTTTCTGTGATTTCAGGTATTTTCTGGCTGAAATTGAGGGACCTGAGCAAAAATCTGATTCAGAGACTGAAAAGGACTATAGATGCTGTTGGATTCTGACCTCCCTGCACTTGAAGTGGATTTTCTGGAGCTACAGAAGCCCAATTGGCGCGCTCTCAAGGCGTTGGAAAGTAGACATCCTGGGCTTTCCAGAAATATATGATAGTCCATACTTTGCCAAAGATTTGATGGCCCAAACCGGCGTTCAAAGTCACCTTCAGAAATTCCAGCGCTAAACGCCGGAACTGGCACCAAAATGGGAGTTAAACGCCCAAACTGGCACAAAAGCTGGCGTTTAACTCCGAGAAGAGTCTCTACACGAAAATGCTTCATTGCTCAGCCCAAGCACACACCAAGTGGGCCCGGAAGTGGATTTTTATGTCATTTACTCATTCCTAAGCTACTAGTTCTCTATAAATAGGACCTTTTACTATTGTATTTTTATCTTTCAATCTTAGAATCTTTTGATCATGTTTTTATGATTGAACCCTCTTTGGGAGGCTGGCCATTCGGCCATGCCTAGACCTTGTTCTTATGTATTTTCAACGGTGGAGTTTCTACACACCATAGATTAAGGTGTGGAGCTCTGCTGTACCTCGAAGTATTAATGCAATTACTATTGTTCTTCTATTCAATTCCGCTTGTTCTTGTTCTAAGATATCACTTGTTCTTCAACTTGATGAATGTGATGATCCGTGACACTCATCATCATTCTCACCTATGAACGTGTGCCTGACAACCACCTCTGTTCTACCTTAGATTGGGTGAATATCTCTTGGATTCCTGATACACAATGCATGGTTGATTGCCTGACAACCGAGTGCTCGCCTGACAACCGAGCCAGCCATTCCGTGAGATCAGAGTCTTCGTGGTATAGGCTAGAACTGATGGCGGCATTCAAGAGAATCCGGAAGGTCTAACCTTGTCTGTGGTATTCTGAGTAGGATTCAATGATTGAATGACTGTGACGTGCTTCAAACTTCTGAAGGCGGGGCGTTAGTGACAGACGCAAAAGAATCACTGGATCCTATTCCGGCCTGATCGAGAATCGACAGATGGATAGCCGTGCCGTGACAGGGTGCGTTGAACATTTCCACTGAGAGGATGGGAGGTAGCCACTGACAACGGTGAAACCCTTGCATAAGCTTGCCATGGAAAGGAGTAAGAAGGATTGGATGAAGACAGTAGGAAAGCAGAGAGACGGAAGGGACACAGCATCTTCATGCGCTTATCTGAAATTCCCACCAATGAATTACATAAGTATCTCTATCTTTATCTTTATGTTTTATTCGTATATCACCATATCCATTTGAGTTTGCCTGACTAAGATTTACAAGATGACCATAGCTTGCTTCATACCAACAATCTCCGTGGGATCGACCCTTACTCGCGTAAGGTTTATTACTTGGACGACCAAGTGCACTTGCTGGTTAGTTGTGCGGAGTTGTGATGAAGAGTTGATATTGCAATGAGCGTACCATGTTGATGGCGCCATTGATGATCACAATTTCGTGCACCACTGCTCTTAAGTACTTACTCACAAAGCAGGATTCAAAACCCAGGCTCATAAGATGGGTGTTGCTTCTACAAGAGTTTGATATAGAAATAAGAGACAGAAAAGGGACAGAGAACCAAGTAGCTGATCATCTGTCCCGAATAGAACCAGTAGCTGGGGCATCCCTACCTTCTACTGAGATCTCTGAGACCTTCCCAGATGAGCAACTCTTTGCCATCCAGGAAGCTCCATGGTTTGCAAATATTGCAAATTATAAAGCTGTGAGGTTCATACCCCAGGAGTACAGTAGAGTGCAAAGAAAGAAATTAATTTCAGATGCTAAGTACTACTTATGGGATAAACCATATCTCTTTAAGAGATGTGCAGATGGAATAATCCGCAGATGTGTACCCAGAGAGGAAGCACAAAGAATCCTGTGGCATTGCCATAGATCACAATATGGAGGACACTTTGGAGGAGAGCGAACAGCAACCAAGGTCCTCCAATGCGGATTCTACTGGCCTACTCTCTACAGAGATGCCCGAGAGTTTGTGCGTAACTGTGACAGTTGCCAAAGAGCTGGCAACTTGCCTCATGGTTACGCCATGCCTCAGCAAGGAATCTTAGAGATTGAATTGTTTGATGTATGGGGAATTGACTTCATGGGTCCCTTCCCACCATCATACTCAAACACTTATATTCTAGTGGCAGTAGATTATGTATCTAAATGGGTGGAAGCAATCGCCACACCCAATAATGATACCAAAACCGTGCTGAAATTCCTCTAGAAAAAAATCTTCAGCAGGTTTGGTATTCCCAGAGTACTGATCAGTGATAGAGGCACCCATTTTTGCAATAAACAACTGTACTCTGCTATGGTTAGATATGGAATTAGCCACAAAGTAGCAACTCCGTTTCACCCACAGACAAATGGGCAAGCTGAGGTCTCTAACAGAGAGCTCAAAAGAATCCTGGAACTGACTGTTATTGCCCGTAGAAAGGATTGGGCAAAGAGCTTGGACGATGCTCTGTGGGCATACAGAACAGCATACAAGACTCCTATAGGAACCTCTCCACACCAAATGGTGTATGGAAAGGCCTGTCATCTGCCCGTGGAACTGGAACATAAAGCCTACTGGGCAACCAGATTCCTAAATATGGATGCTAAGTTAGCTGGTGAAAAAAGATTGCTCCAGCTAAATGAGCTAGAGGAATTCAGACTCAATACCTTTGAAAATGCAAAAATTTATAAGGAAAAGGCAAAGAAGTGGCATGACAAGAAGTTGTCATCCAGAGTCTTTGAGCCAGGACAAAAAGTCTTGCTCTTCAACTCTAGGCTCAGATTATTCCCAGGAAAACTTAAATCCCGCTGGAAGGGTCCGTATGTGATTACAGGAGTATCACCATATGGATATGTTGAGCTTCAGGATACTGATTCTGACAAGAAGTTCATTGTTAATGGACAGAGGATCAAGCATTATCTTGAAGGCAATTTTGAGCAAGAATGCTCAAAACTGAGACTTGAGTAATTCTCAGTGAAGGTCCAGCTAAAGACAATAAAGAAGCGCTTGCTGGGAGGCAACCCAGTGATTAGAAGGGTATCTGTTCTGTTTAGTCAAGGTTGATACATATTCTTAAAGGGCAATTATCAAATTTGAAGGAATTCACAGAGTTACAGAAGGATTCAGTGCGAAAAGCAGAGAAAAAGAGCTTACTGGCGAAAAAACACCGGTAAGGGGTACTTTGGGCGTTAAACGCCAGAATGGGCACCATTCTGGGCGTTTAACGCCAGTAATTGTGCCATTTTGGGCGTTAAACGCTAGAATGGGCACCATTCTGGGCGTTTAACGCCAGGTGTGCAGCATCCTGGGCGTTTAGCAAAACGCCCAGTGATAAAGGGATTTCTGGCGTTTAACGCCAGCCAGGATACCTGGCTGGGCGTTAAACGCCCAAATAGGCCACCAAATGGGCGTTAAACGCCCAGAATGGTATCCATTCTGGGCGTTTAACGCCAGAAAGGCAGGGGGAGGAGATTTTGTTCCCAATTCAAATTTTTTTTAAACTTTCTTGTTTTAAACCATATCTTTTTACATAAACACATTACAAACCTTCATCATTCACCTTTCAATTTCAAAAGTTAGAATCTTCTTCAAATCTACTTCAAATCCTTTCCTAGACTCTTTCAAAAAACTCAATTATCTCCTCAAATTTTTTCCATATCTTCTCAAATCTCCTTCAAATTTTCGAAAATCTCTCCTCCTCTCCTATTTAAACACATTCGGCCACCCTCCTTCCCCACACCATTCGAATTTGCTCTCCTCTTCTCTCCCCTCTTTACCTTCTTTTGCTTGAGGACAAGCAAACCTCTAAGTTTGGTGTGCTTTCCGTGATCACTAGGCCAAGATTTATCAAGATCATGGCTCCTAGAGGAAAACAAACCAATTTAAGAGGTAAGAAAGAGAATAATCCAAAGGATGTTTGGAGTCAAGAGAAGTTCTTAACCAAAGAACATGCAGACCATTACCACAAAATAATGGGTCTGAGGTCAGTGATCCCGAAAGTCAAATTCAATCTGAAAGAAGATGAATATCCGAAAATCCAAGAGCAAATTCGAAACAGAGGATGGGAAGTTCTAACCAACCCTGAGACAAAGGTTGGAAGGAACATGGTTCAGGAATTCTACTCAAATCTGTTGTTGACAGATAAGCAGAGAATGACTGGAACTGCTTTTCATACCTACAGAACCCTGGTCAGAGGGAGAATTATTTACTTCCATCTGGACAAAATAAGAGAGGTCTTCAAATTGCCTCAACTGCAAGATGATTCTGAATCCTTTAATAGGAGGATGGTGAGAGCAGATAAAGGGTTGGATCAAGTTCTAGAGGACATATGCCTCCCTGGAACTAAATGGATAACCAATTCAAAAGGTGTCCCAAACCAACTCAAGAGGGGAGACCTCAAACCAATTGCAAGAGGTTGGCTAGACTTTATTGGGCGTTCCATATTGCCCACTAGCAACCGTTCTGAGGTCACCATCAAGAGAGCAGTGATGATTCATTGCATTATGCTTGGAAAAGAAGTGGAGGTTCATCATTTGATTGCTTGTGAGATCTACACAATTGCAAATAAGAATTCCACTGAAGCCAAACTGGCTTACCCAAGCTTGATCTCCTTGCTCTGTAAAGAGGCTGGGGTGAAGATGGGAGTAGATGAATTCATATCCATTGAACATCCAATCACCAAAAAGTCAATGGAAGGACAAATGCAAGACAATTCTATCAAAAAGAGGGCGCAGGAGTTCCTCCCTGAATTTCCTGAAATTGACTACTGGGCCAGCCTAGAAGCATCTATCACCAAGTTGCAAGAAACAATGGAGCAACTTAAGGAAGAACAGCAGAATCAGAACTGCATGCTCTGCAAATTGCTGAAGGAACAAGAGAAGCAGGGGCGTGAACTTCAAGAGATGAAACGCCAAAAGCTCTCCCCTCAAGTGGAGGGAGCATCTACTTCTCAAAATCAAGGTTGTTGAGTCCTAACTCTGTGATAATCTCTATCATTAGGAGCCTATTTAAGTTTTTATCTTTTATTATTATTAGTCTTATCTTATATCTATTTTTTGAGTCTTGTTCTTAGTTCATGATTAATAAAATTTAAAGTTCATGTCTTAAAGCTATAAATATCCTATGAATCCATCACCTCTCTTAAATGAAAAATGCTTTAATCACAAAAGAACAAGCAGTACAGGATTTCGAATTTATCTCTGAAACTAGTTGAATTAGCTTGATGTGGTGACAATACTTTTTGTTTTCTGAATGAATGCTTGAACAGTGCATATGTCTTTTGAATTTGTTGTTTTAAGAATGTTAAAATTGTTGGCTCTTGAAAGAATGATGGAAAGGGAGAACTGTTATTGAGGATCTGAAAAATCATCAAAATGATTCTTGAAGCAAGAAAAAGCAGTGAATACAAAAAAAAGGGAAAAAAGAAGGAGAAAAATGAAAAAAAAAGAAAGGGAAAGAGAAAAAGAGAAAAAAGAAAAAAAAAGAAAGAAATAAAGTTGTGATCCAAGGAAAAAAGGAGTGTGCTTAAGAACCCTGGGCACCTCTAATTGGGGACTCTAGCAAAGCTGAGTCACAATCTGAAAAGGTTCACCCAATTATGTGTCTGTGGCATGCATGTATCCGGTGGTAATACTGGAAGACAGAGTGCTTTGGGCCACAGCCAAGACTCATAAAGTAGCTGTGTTCAAGAATCATCATACTTAACTAGGAGAATCAATAACACTATCTGAGTTCTGAGTTCTTATAGATGCCAATCATTCTAAACTTCAAAGGATAAAGCGAGATGCCAAAACTGTTCGGAAGCAAAAAGCTACTAGTCCCGCTCATCTAATTGGAGCTAAGTTTCTTTGATATTTTGGAGTCTATAGTATATTCTCTTATTTTTATTCTATTTTGATTTTTAGTTGCTTGGGGACAAGCAACAATTTAAGTTTGGTGTTGTGATGAGCGGATAATTTATACGCTTTTTGGCATTATTTTGAGTATGTTTTTAGTATATTTTAGTTAGTTTTTATTATATTTTTATTAGTTTTTAGTTAAAATTCACTTTTCTGGACTTTACTATGAGTTTGTGTGTTTTTCTGTGATTTCAGGTATTTTCTGGCTGAAATTGAGGGTCCTGAGCAAAAATCTTATTTAGAGGCTAAAAAGGACTGCAGATGCTGTTGGATTCTGACCTCCCTGCACTCGAAGTGGATTTTCTGGAGCAACAGAAGCTCAATTGACGCGCTCTCAACGGCGTTGGAAAGTAGACATCCTGGGCTTTCCAGCAATGTATAATAGTCCATACTTTGTCCGAGATTCGATGGCCCAAACCGGCATTGCAAATCAGCTTCAGAATTCCCAGCGTTTAACGCTGGAACTGGCATGCAAATTGGAGTTACCCAAACTGGCATAAAAGCTGGCGTTTAACTCCAGAAAGAGTCTCTACACGAAAATACTTCAATGCTCAGCCCAAGCACACACCAAGTGGGCCCGGAAGTGGATTTTTCTGTCATTTACTCAATTCTGTAAACCCTAGGTTACTAGTTCACTATTAATAGGATCTTTTGACATTGTATCTGGACCTCATGACACTTTACACGTTTCTCATTGTATCTTCTATGGCATGAGTCTCTAAACCCCATGGTTGGGGGTGAGGAGCTCTACTGTGTCTTGATGGATTAATGCAATTACTACTGTTTTTCATTCAATCATGCTTGCTTCCGTTCTAAGATATCACTTGTTCCTAAACCTGATGAATGTGATGATCCGTGACACTCATCATCGTTCTCAACTATGAACGTGTGCCTGACAACCACCTCCGTTCTACCTTAGATTGAGTAGATATCTCTTGGATTCCTTAATCAGAATCTTCGTGGTATAAGCTAGAATCGATGGCGGCATTCAAGAGAATCCGGAAGGTCTAAACCTTGTCTATGGTATTCTGAGTAGGATTCAATGATTGAATGACTGTGATGAGCTTCAAACTCGCGATTGTGGGGCGTTAGTGACAGACGCAAAAGAATCATTGGATTCTATTCCAACATGATCGAGAACCGACAGCTGAATAGCCGTGCCGTGACAGGGTGCGTTGAACATTTTCACTGAGAGGATGGGAGGTAGCCATTGACAACGGTGAAACCCTACATACAGCTTGCCATGGAAGGAGCCTTGTGTGCTTGAAGAAGAAGACAGTAGGAAAGCAGAGGTTCAGTAGACAGAGCATCTCCAAAACCTCAACCTATTCTCCATTACTGCAAAACAAGTACCTATTTCATGTTCTTTTGCTTTTCACAATCAATCCTGATAATTTTTGATATCCTGACTAAGAGTTACAAGATAACCATAGCTTGCTTCAAGCCGACCATCTCCGTGGGATCGACCCTTACTCACGTAAGGTATTACTTGGACGACCCAGTGCACTTGCTGGTTAGTTGTGCGGGATTGCAAAAGTGTGATTGCAATTTCGTGCACCAACAACCACCTCCAATGGTCTATCAACAACCATTCTGTGATGCATATCAAGATGATGGCTATGGTGAGCGTTCTTTTGATTATCAACAACCACCACCATATGCCTATGAACCCCCTCCTCAACATGACTTTAGACCACCATACTTACAAGCCCCTTTCCACCATTCACCCCCATATAACCCTAACCCTCAACCACCATACCAACCACCTTATGAGCCATATGAACCATATATAGAACCACCCCAATTCCAACCCAATTACTCACAAGAACCACTACTTCAATATTCACCATCTCCATATCCATCAATCCAAGAGCATTATGATCCTACTTATGAAAACCGAGTGCATCAAGAGGCAAAGGATCGTCTCAAGGAAACAATGGATCGATTTCAGGCAACCACTCAACAACTGGGGCAAGTATTAATTCAATGGGCTTCTAGATGCTTAAATACACAAGGATCAGCCACAGCCCCATGTGGACAGTCTAGTGAAGAGCATAGCATAAAGGAGATACCAGAAACTCTAGTGGACAAGACAGAGCATGCATTCATACTAGAACAAGTAGAAGAAGCTATCATTGTTCAAGAAGAAGAGTTGGTTGAAGACTTAGGAGACACAGAATCTCCATGGGAAAGACAAGACATAGAGCCTCCTTCCAAGACGATTGAAATTGATGCTGAAGAGGGTGTACAACCTCCAAAGCATATCATAGTTGAAGACTTGGAAGAGGTTGATCAAGAGATGGAGATTCAAGAAGAAGAAGCACAACCTCCCATGCCCTTGGAAAGCAATGAAGAGGAGATTGAATTGGAAGAAAGCTACCAAGAGGAAGAGGTTGAAATTGAAGAAGCTTGCAAAGAGGTGGTAATTATCAGAGAAGAGCACAAGGGAGTGGAGCTTGCAATTTCATTGAAAATACCTCCCCCTAAGTCGCCATCATCCTTCACAACATTCAAGTGGGTAAAATTCATATCCCTTAGCTTTCTAATCCCACTTGAATATGGGCTACTGGAGACGGATGGTCAACTTAGAGCTCTTTGTGACATTAAGAGTAAGCGGAAGATGGCCAGTGGTAAGAATTGTCCTGCAAGGTTCATTATGGTTGGAAGCTTTAAGTTTAAACGCAAAGGTTGGTATAAAGCTCAACTGAATGGGTCTAGGAAGCTGTTTGGTCGCTGCAGTGAGAATTCAGATCACCTTTCACCCAGCTGGAAAAATGCAGATCAAGACAAAAACGAGTGTAAAGGTAAAGTTTAGGATCCTGGAATCTGTTCTGGCATTTGTCACCCCGGGAGCCTAAGAATCTGTTTGAAGCTTCGTAAGGGCTTTACGTGCTTAGTTTGGGACCCCGGAGGTTACTGGAGATACAAATATTGGTGGGGATTCCTGGATCAGTACAAGCATAAGCCACCATGACAGGAAGCTCATCAAATGTCCAACTTAAGGACTTTAACTAAAAGTGTAGGTTGGAGACAACCCACCATGGTATGATCGTCCTTTTTCATTTTTTAGTTTTATTTGTTTTTGAATTTTATTTTATTTTGTTATATTGAACCTGGAGTTTTTCATCACATTCATATTAACACTGCATTTTTCATTTTTCAGATTATAAAAAAAAAAAAGCGAGCACGCGACGCGACCGCATCAGCGACGCGACCGCATCAGCGACGCGTCTTTGTCGCAAGGAGATGAGAGAATAATAAATTGAACAGAGAGTTACGCAGGATCAGGGCTGGAGGCGCGCTATTAGCACAAATTGACTCCACGCGAACGCGTCATCGACGCGTCCGCGTCATTTGGAAAAATAGCCTCTCACGCGACCGCGTCACCCACGCGGCCGCGTGACCTGAAATCGGCGTAAAAAGGGTGTATGGCCGAAAGTTGAGTTGCAATTGGGCTGGACCCGTGCTAGCAGCACAAGCCCCGCCACGCAAACACGTCACCTATGCGTCCGCGTCATATTGGAAATAAGGCCACCCGCGCGATCGCGTCGACCACGCAACCGCGTCACCCTGGATTTTGGCAATACCATGTTTCGAACAGAGAGTTGTGCGACCGCGAGGCTGCACTCGCGCCACTAGCACAAATCGAGTCACGCGATCGCGTGCCCCACGCGTCCGCGTCACCCAACCTTATCGCGCACCACGCGACCGCGTCACCCACGTGACCGCGTCGCCAGTGTTGCACAACCTATCCAGATTAGTGCCAATTTTCTTATCTTCTCTTTTCTAATCCTAATTTCTTCCTTCTCTCTCCTTTCTCACTTTCTTTTTTCTTCTCATCCTTTTTCCCTCTCATTTTATTTTACTTCATTTATTTGCATATTTCATTCATTGCATCATTTTCATTGGTGTTAGAAATTTATTTGGGTAATTATTTACCATATCTTGCTTATGTATTATTAAAGGAATTGTTTGACAACTATATTAATTTTTAAAGGGTTGCTTGCATGTTCAATTTAATACTTTCAAATAGCTTATTTACCATGCATGCTATGTGTTTGTGAAAACGCCCGTATGGCATTGTGCACTATTTTTAAAGATTTCTTTTAATCTTCTACTAAATGCTTGCTTTTCACAAAACCCTTTTTATATTTTATTAATTAAATATAATTGTCATTACAAATGTTATTGTTAGTTTCCTACGACTAACAATACATTAAAACTTTTGATGCTTGATCTATGCTACTCATGCCCTTGCCGGCATGCTAATAAACATCTTGCATCCAATACTCCCCATGCCTTGCTATATTTCCATTGATGAACTGATCCCCATGCCTTACTTGGCATGCTATTTACTCGTACCGCCCTCCTCTTTGCTCTACACCTTTGACTTCATATCCCTTTCTCTTCTCCCTTTTTCAGGCTGGCCACCAGAACGGGTAAGGAGAAAGTTTCTACAACGAGCAACAGCTGAGGAATGACAACACCCGCCCACCTGTACTTCTCAGCATGCACCGAGGACGGTGCAATCTTTAAGTGTGGGGAGGTCGATACCGATCTCCATGGGTTAGTACTTTCTTGTCTCAACACCAATGTTTAAATTTTCTTTGTAGATTAGTTGTTACATTTGCATGTTTAATTGTTTTTGTGCATATTTTACTACTTGGTTAAAGTAATATTCTTCTTTTTCAAGAAATTTTTGTAGTATTTCACTAATTTGAATAAAACTTTTTGAAAAACTTGTTTGAAGAAATATTATTTTGGAACATAGTTTAGAACTCGAACACACAAAACCTGTGAGATTTTTGAGCCGATTTGATTGGTTGCATTTTATCAACCAATATTTTATTTTTGGTGTGTGTTTCTCTCTCTAAAATTGTGATCTTTGTCTTGCTTAATTCTATATTTCCATTGTTTAATGTATGCATACACTTATATGATTGAGGCCTTGTTTCACTGAGCTTACATACCCATATGGCCTTAACCTTTTCATTATCTATTGCAAACCAATTTTGAGCCTATTTTATCCCTTTTGTTCTTTATTTTAGCACATCATTAACTCTAAGCGAAAAACAATAATGTCCTTAATTTGAATCCTTAGTTAGCTTAGACTAGTGAGAGTGCTCATAAATTAAGTGTGGGAAAAGTGGGTTTGGAAACAATTGGTTTGAGAATTGAGTATGTTAGAATTTTCTGAAAATGTGAAATAATGTTGAGAATATGTTCATGCATTCAATACTTTAATCATATGCATTGAGAAAAAAAAAGAAAAATAAAGAAAAATAAAGGAGAAAAAGAAAAGAAAAAGAGCAAATAAGTGAAAGGGGACAAAATGCCCCAAAGTAAGTGGTGAAAGCAATGCATATGAGTTGTACTTGAAATTAGAATGCATGAATATGTGGAAAACATGGTTAATGGATGGTTAGATGTTGTATTATGATTACATGGATTGTTTAAGTTAGGTGGGAAAGTTTAAGTTAATTAAGGATTCAGATTTTAGTCCACTTGGCCAAATACAATCCTACCTTGACCCTAACCCCATTACAACCCTTAAAAGACCTCTTGATATGTGTATTTATGCATTAAATTCATGTTGATTGTTAGATGAAGAGCAAGCCTTAGAAAGCAAGGTTAGTAGAGAATTGAGAGAATCGAACCTTAAACACTTGAGTGATTAGAGTGTATACACTACCAGTGAGGGTTCGATGCTCAATTCCTTGTTCCCTGCTTTCATAAGCTATTTTCTTCGACAAGTCTATTTGTGCTTCATTTTTATGATTTGAATTAGTGAAATCCAGTTCATATTTGTTCTTGAAAGATTTGTTTATTTTTAACCAAGTAGGTAGAAACATCTTAGCATGTAGTTATTCATAGGTTGCATTGCATACTCTCTATCATTCCTCTTCATCTTTATAGTTTCTCTTGAGCTTAGCATGAGGACATGCTAATGTTTAAGTGTGGGGAGGTTGATAAACCCATATTTCATGGTTTATCTTGTGCTCAATTGAGTGATTTTTTATCAACTCTTTACCCACTTATTCATACTATTTGCATGTTTTACATTTTCCCTCCTAATTATGTGCTTTGATTGAAAACATGCTTCTTTGACCTTAATTTTATTAATATTAATTCTCCTTTTATACCATTAGATGCCTTGATATGTGTGTTAAGTGTTTTCAGAGATTACAAGGCAGGAATGGCTCAGAGGAGGGAAAGGAAGCATGCAAAAGTGGAAGGAATACAAGAAGTTGGAGAAACTGCTAAGCTGTCCAGCCTGACCTCTTCGCACTCAAACAGCGATAACTTTAGCTACAAAGGTCCAAACGACGCGGTTCCAGTTGCGTTGGAAAGCTAACGTCCGGGACTTCGATTTGATACGTAATTTACCATAGCTGCCCCGACGCCAGGCGACGCGAACGCGTGGGTCACCCGGACGCGTGACCTGGCAGGAGCGCAACCCGCGCGGCCGCGTGGACGACGCGGCCGCGTCACTTTTCCGCGACCTGTACGGACCAGAAAGCGCTGGAAGTGACTTCTGGGCTGCTTTTGACCCAGTTTTCAGCCCAGAACACACAGATTAGAGGCTATAAAGTGGGAGAATGCATGTATTCATAATTATTCACTCGTAATTCACTTTTTACAGTTTTAGATGTAGTTTTTAGTGAGAGAGGTTCTCTCCTCTCTCTCTTAGGATTAGGATTTAGGACTTCTCTTAGTTTTAAGAGTGACTCACAATCCCAGGTTCTTTATTTTTATTTATCCCAATTTAATTTATGAACTTTTCCATGTTAAGATTTGAATATTTTATTTAATGATATTTAAAGCATTTCAGTTTATGATTGTTCCTTTTTATTATTCCCAATCTGAGGATATTGTTATTCTAGTAGATTTAGTTTTTCCCTTTTGGCCTTGGCTAAATAATTGGTGACTCTTGAGTTATCAAACTCATTGTTAGTTGAGAATTGGAATTAATTCATCCACTTAACTTACCTTCATAGTTAGAGGTTAACAAAGTGGGAGAAGAATCTAATTCTCATCACAATTGATAAGAATAACTGGGATAGGACCTCCAGTTCCCATACCTTGCCAAGAGTTTATTTTATAGTTATTTATTTATTTTTCTTATTATTTTTTGTGCAACATACTGCCCAACTAACCTTTTACCTTGATCCAAAAAACCCCAAACACACTTTTTCATAACCAATAATAAGAACATACTTCCCTGCAATTCCTTGAGAAGACGACCCGAGGTTTAATACTCGGTTATCAATTTTAAAGGGGTTTGTTACTTGTGACAACCAAAACTTTGTACGAAGGGATTTATGTCGGTTTAGAGACTATATCTACAACGCGACTGTTTTTATGAAATTCTTTACTGGCAAAAATCCTAACGTCAAAAGGCATGAGTAGCATATATCAAACATTCAATGTCCAATTTTGGTGACCATTTGTAACAAACTAACTATCACGTTTGTATTGACAATTAAATTTAATTAATAAAATATGAAAGGGAATTTGTGAAAAGCAAGCATTGCAGAGTAGAGTAAAGTAATGTAGAAAAGTGCATAGTGCTATATGGGCTTTTTCACAAACACATGGCATGCATGTTAAACAAGATATAAAAAGTATGAAATTGAACATGTAAGCAATCCTTTAAATAGGAGAAAAATAATTGTCAAATAATTTGTAATAATCCACAAGCATATAATGAGGAATGATGACTCAAAAGGTTTCTAACACCATGTAAAAGGAAAAGAAGAAGAAGGAAAAATAAAGATTTGAAAAGAAAAAGAAAAGAAAAAGAAAATAATAATATGTAAACATAATATAATAAGAATGATAGAAAAGAGAAGAAGGAAGAAGAAGGTAAAACCTTGTTAATGGTGGTGAGAGAGATAAAGAATGAAAGGTGAGGTAGAAGGGGAAGGGGGGAAAGAAGAAGGAAGGAGGGAAAAGAAAAATTAGGATTTGGAGGAAAGAAAGATAAGATAATTTGGCAATTGAAGTTGAGCTATGTGGTGCATGCGACGCAGCCGCGGAAGGCACGCATTCGCGTGAGTGCGCATCAGGAAAGGAGGCGCGATCGCGTCTGTCACGCGGTCGCGTGACCTACGTTGTGCTGCTGGCGCGAGTGCAGCCTCGCTCCAACACAACTCTCTGTTCAATATAATTCAATTGCCAAATTGGGGTGACACGATCGCGTGGGGCATGTGATCGCGTGAGTGTGCATCAGAAATTAAGTGACGCGGCTGCGTCGGCGACGCAGTCGCATGTCAAGGATTGTGCTTTCAGCACCAATCCAGCACCACTCTCGCACAATATAGCATTGTGCACCCTTTGACGTTGAAAATGCAGGGCACGCGGTCGCGTGGGAGGCCATGATTTCCATGCGACGCAGTCGCGTCAGCAACGCGGTCGCATGGAGTAATTTGTGCCTTTGACACGACTCCAGCACTGCTCCTGCATAACTTTCTGTTCATTTTTTATTTTTCTTTACTCCCCCTGCCACGCGGACGCGTCGCTGGTGCGATCGCGTCGCGCGGCGATATTTTTTTTTTTAAGGAAAGATAAAGACATGTAATTGAAAGAGCACGAAAGCACTAATAAAGAGAAGAGTTATTTAAAGAAGAAAAACTAAAAGTGAAGAAAAGAACGATCATACCGTGGTGGGTTGTCTCCCACCAAGCACTTTGCTTTTACGTCCGTAAGTTGGACGCTCCTATGGCTCAATCTGTTGCTATGTGGGGATATTCCAGGCGGAAGATCTCAAGCTCCTTGCTTTTCTGCACCTTCTCACCATGGTATAGCTTTAGGCGGTGTCCATTAACCTTAATAAGTTCAGAACTTGAAGGATGGCTTAGGTGATAAACTCCGTACGGTTCAGCCTTCTCTATTCTGTATGGACCTTCCCATTTTGATCTCAACTTACCGGGCATGAGCCTCAGTCGAGATTTGTAAAGGAGAACAAAATCTCCAGGTTGGAACTCTCTCTTCTTGATGTTTTGATCATGCACAACTTTCATCTTTTCCTTGTATATTCTGGAGTTCTCATAAGCTTCTAGGCGAAGGTTCTCCAGTTCCTGCAGTTGCAACTTTCTTTCAGCTCCAGCATTCTCAATCCCCATGTTGCACTCTTTAATTGCCCAGAAGGCTCTGTGTTCGATTTCAACTGGAAGATGACAAGCCTTTCCATAAACTAAGCGGAAGGGACTCATCCCAATGGGTGTCTTGTAAGCTGTTCGATATGCCCACAGTGCATCTTGTAGTCTGGTGCTCCAGTCTTTTCTATGAGGCTTTACTATCTTTTGCAAGATACGTTTAATTTCTTTGTTTGACACCTCGGCTTGCCCATTAGTTTGGGGATGGTAAGCTGTTGCAACTTTATGGATTATCCCATGCTTCTTCATCAATCCTGTTAGTCTCCTGTTACAGAAATAGGTGCCTTGATCGCTCACGATCGCTCGTGGTGATCCAAAGCAGCATATAATATGGTTTCTCACAAAGGAAACAACAGTGTTAGCATCATCAGTGCGGGTAGGAATTGCTTCCACCCATTTGGAAACATAATCTACAGCTAACAATATATAAAAATATCCACTAGAATTTGGAAATGGACCCATGAAGTCAATGCCCCAAACATCAAAAATTTCACAGAAAAGCATATATTGTTGAGGCATCTCATCCCTCTTGGATATGTTACCAAATTTCTGGCATGGGTGACAAGATTTACAAAACTCAGCAGCATCTCTAAAAAGAGTAGGCCACTAGAATCCACAGTCTAAGATCTTTCTAGCTGTTCGTTGAGGGCCAAAATGTCCTTCACTCTCAGATGAGTGACAGGCCTCTAAAATGGACTAGAATTCTGATTGAGGTACGCAACGTCTAATTATCTGGTCAGCGCCACATCTCCATAAATATGGGTCATCCCATATATAATATTTAGACTCGCTTTTCAGCTTGTCTCTTTGATGTTTAGAAAAATTTGGAGGAAATGTGCGGCTAACTAAATAATTAGCAACAAATGCATACCAAGGGACTACCTCAGATACTGCTTGCAGGTTGTCAAAAGGAAAACTATCATCTATATGAGTAGAATCATCCTTAATATGTTCAAGGCGACTCAAGTGGTCTGCTACTAAATTTTGATTACCACTCATATCCTTGATTTCTAAATCAAATTCTTGTAACAGCAGTATCCAACGTATAAGTCGTGGTTTGGATTCCTTTTTAGCCAATAGATACTTTAGAGCTGCATGGTCCGAATACACTACTACTCTAGTACCAAGTAAATAAGCCCGGAATTTATCCAGAGCAAAAACAATAGCAAATAGCTCTTTCTCAGTAGTAGTATAATTGGACTGGGCAGTGTCTAAAGTCTTAGACGCATAGGCAATAACAAAAGGATTCTTACCTGCATGCTGAGCCAGTGCTGCTCCTACTGCATGGTTGGAAGCATCGCACATGATTTCAAATGGCTGGCTCCAGTCGGGTCCTCTCACAATTGGAGCTTGAGTTAGAGCAGTCTTTAGCTTATCAAATGCTTGTTTGCAATTGGTGGACGAAATTGTGATCACATGTTCTTTTGTACTTGTATGAATATACTCTTAGGGCACTGTTTATTTTCACAACTCCGTTCAACTAACCAGCAAGTGTACTGGGTCGTCCAAGTAATAAACCTTACGTGAGTAAGGGTCGAATCCACAGAGATTGTTGGTATGAAGCAAGCTATGGTCACCTTGTAGATCTCAGTTAGGGAGATTAAAGGGTAATTGTGATTATTGGAATAATAAATAAATAATAAACTAAATAATAAAAAGGATAGAAATACTTATGCAGATTCATTAGTAGAGATATCAGTTAAGTATATGAAGATGCTGTATGGCTCAAGGACGCCTGCTCTCCCACTGCTTCTACCCAATCCTTCTTACTCCTTTCCATGGCAAGCTGTGTATAGGGGTTCACCATCAGCTGTGGCTACTTTCATCCTCTCGGGAAAATATCCTATGCGGCTGTCACTCGCATAGCTAATCAGTCTGGAGGCATCACCCATGGTTGATGGCTACATCCCATCCTCGCAGTGAAAACTAATGCTCACGCACTCTGTCACAGTACGGCTAATCACCGGTTGGTTCCCGCTCCTACTGGAATAGAATCCCTTGATTCTTTTGCGTCTGTCACTAACGCCCAGCAGGTTGCAAGTTTGAAGCACGTCACAGTCATTCATTACCGGAATCCTACTCGGAATACCACAGACAAGGTTAGACTTTCCGGATCCTCATAAATGCCGCCATCTATCTAGCTTATACCACGAAGATTCTGTTGGGGAATCTAAGAGATACACATTCAAGCTCTGTTGCATGTAGAACGGAAGTGGTTGTCAATCACGCGCATTCATAAGTGAGAATGATAATGAGGGTTATCTAACTCATCACATTCATCATGTTCTTGGGTACGAATGAATATCTTGGAATAAGAATAAAAGAGGAATTGAATAAAAGAAAGTAGAATGTCATTAATACTTGAGGTACAGCAGAGCTCCACACCCTTAATCTATGGTGTGCAGAAACTCCACCGTTGAAAATACATAAGCAAAGGGTTCAGGCATGGCCGAATGGCCAGCCTCCCCAAAACGTGATCAATGATCTCCTAAGATGAAGAATAAGGTAAAACTGAGACCAAAGATGTCTAATACAATAGATAAGTGTCCTATATATACTAGACTAGCTACTAGGGTTTACATAAGTAAGTAATTGATGCATAAATCCACTTCCGGGGCCCACTTGGTGTATGTTTGGGCTGAGCTTGATCAATTCACGAGCTGAGGCATTTCTTGGAGTTGAACTCTGAGTTATGACGTGTTTTGGGCGTTCAACTCCGGATCATGACGTTTTTCTGGCGTTTAACTCCAGACAGCAGCATGAACTTGGCGTTTAACGCCAAGTTACGTCGTTAATCTTCGAATAAAGCATGGACTATTATATATTGCTGGAAAGCCCTGGATGTCTACTTTCCAACGCCGTTGAGAGCGCGCCATTTGGAGTTCTGTAGCTCCAGAAAATCCATTTCGAGTGCAGGGAGGTCAGAATCCAACAGCATCAGCAGTCCTTTTGTCAGCCTTTTTCAGAGTTTTGCTCAAATCCCTCAATTTCAGTCAGAATTTACCTGAAATCACAGAAAAACACACAAACTCATAGTAAAGTCCAGAAATGTGAATTTAACATAAAAACTAATGAAAACATCCCTAAAAGTAGCTTGAACTTAATAAAAACTACTTAAAAACAATGCCAAAAAGCGTATAAATTATCCGCTCATCACAACACCAAACTTAAATTGTTGCTTGTCCCCAAGCAACTGAAAATCAAATAGGATAAAAAGAAGAGAATATACTATAAATTCAGAAATATCAATGAATATTAATTATAATTAGATGAGCGGGACTTGTAGCTTTTTGCTTCTGAACAGTTTTGGCATCTCACTTTTTCCTTTGAAGTTCAGAGTGATTGGCATCTCTAGGAACTTAGAATTTTGGATTGTGTTATTGAATTTCCTAATTTAAGCATGTTGATTCTTGAACACAGCTACTTATGAGTCTTGGCCGTGGCCCTAAGCACTTTGTCTTCCAGTATTACCACCGGATACCCAAATGCCACAGACACATAACTGGGTGAACCTTTTCAGATTGTGACTCAGCTTTGCTAGAGTCCCCAGTTAGTGGTGTCCAGAGCTCTTAAGCACACTCTTTTGCTTTGGATCACGACTTTAACCATTCAGTCTCAAGCTTTTCACTTGGACCTTCATGACACAAGCACATGGTTAGGGACAGCTTGATTTAGCTGCTTAGGCCTGGATTTAATTTCCTTGGGCCCTCCTATCCATTAATGCTCAAAGCCTTGGATCCTTGCTTTTTGAAATTTTCGCCCCCTTTTTTTTTTTTGCTGCTTTTTCTTGCTTCAAGAATCAATTTCATGATGTTTTTCAGATCATCAATAACATTTCTCTTTGTTCATCATTCTTTCAAGAGCCAACAATTTTAACACTCATAAACAACAAGATCAAAAGACATATGCACTGTTCAAGCATTCATTCAGAAAACAAAAAGCATTGTCACCACATCAATATAATTAAATTAAATTCAAGGATAAATTCGAAATTCATGTACTTCTTGTTCTTTTGAATTAAAACATTTTTCTTTTAAGAGAGGTGAAGGATTAATGGATTTTATTCATAGCTTTAAGGCATGGTTACATACTAATGATCATGAAATAAAGACACAAAACATAGATAAACACAATAATTAAAAACCGAAAACAGAAAGAAATAAAGAACAAGGAATGAATCCACCTTTAGTGGCGTCTTCTTCTTGAAGGACCAATGATGTTCTTCAACTCTTCTATGTCCCTTCCTTGCCTTTGTTGCTCCTCCCTCATTGCTCTTTGATCTTCTCTTATTTCTTGGAGAATGATGGAGTGTTCATGATGTTCCACCCTTAATTGTTCCACATTATAGCTCAAATCTTCTAAGGAGGTGTTGAGTTGCTCCCAATAGTTGTTGGGAGGAAAGTGCATTCCTTGAGGCATTTGTTGATGATGCACTTCCTCATGTTCTTGTTGAAGGCCGTGAGAGGCTTCTCTTGCTTGCTTCATCCTCTTCTTTGTGATGGGCTTGTCTTCTTCAATGGAGACATCTCCTTCTATGATAACTCCAGCTGAGTAACATAGATGGCATATAACGTGGGGGAAGGCTAGCTGTGCCATGTGTGAAGGCTTGTCAGCTATTTTGTAAAGTTCATTGGAGATGACTTCATGAACTTCTATTTCCTCTCCAATCATGATGCTATGAATCATGATGGCCCGATCCACAGTAACTTCGGATCGGTTACTTGTAGGGATGATGGACCTTTGGATGAACTCCAACCATCCTCTAGCTACATGCTTGAGGTCCAGTCTTCTTAGTTGGACTGGCTTGCCTTTGGAGTCTACTTTCCATTGGGCGCCTTCCACACATATGTCCATAAGGACTTGGTCCAACCTTGGGTTAAAGTTGACCCTTCTTGTGTAGGGGCGTTCATCACCTTGCATCATGGGTAAGTGAAATGCCAACCTCACATTTTCCGGACTAAAATCCAAGTATTTCCCCCTAACCATTGTGAGATAATTCTTTGGGCTTGGGTTCATACTTTGGTCATGGTTCCTAGTGATCCATGCATTGGCATAGAACTCTTGAACCATTAAAATTCTGACTTGTTGCATGGGGTTGGCTAAGACTTCCCAACCTCTTCTTTGGATTTCATGTCAGATTTCTGGATACTCATTCTTCTTGAGCTTGAAAGGGACCTCGGGGATCACCTTCTTCTTTGCCACAACATCATAGAAGTGGTCTTGGTGGCTTTTGGAGATGAATCTCTCCTTCTCCCATGACTCGGAGGTGGAAGCTTTTGCTTTCCCTTTCCCTTTTCTTGAGGAAACTCCGGCCTTAGGTGCCATTGGTAATGGAAAAACAAAAAAAAAGCTTAAGATTTTACCACACCAAACTTAAAATTTGCTCATCCTCGAGCAAGAAAAGAAAAGAAAAGTAGAAGAAGAAGAAGAGAATATGGTAGAGGGGGGGAATAGGTTCGGCTATGTGGGGAAGAAGGTGTTTGTGTTGTGTGAAAATTAAGAAGAAATGAAGGGTATTTATAAGGAGAGGGGAGGGTATAGGTTCGGCCATTTTGGGTGGGAATGGGTGGGAAATTGAATTTGAATTTTATGAGGGTAGGTGGGGTTTATGGGGAAGAGGAGGTTGATGTGAATGGTGAATGGGGTAATTGGGAAGAGGAATTGAGGTGATTGATGAAGAAGATTTTGGGAAGTGTGATATGGGAAAGAGTAATCACATTCACAAAAACTAGGATTAGGAGGTAAGGTGGGAATATGTTAGGTAGGGATCCTGTGGGGTCCACAGATCCTGAGGTGAGGATCCTGTGGGGTCCACAGATCCTGAGGTGGAAAGAAATACCATTCCTTCTCCCTATAGGCATGTAAAATGCCTTCATGCATCATTCTGGCGTTCAAACGCCCATTGGTGCATGTTCTGGGCGTTCAACGCCCATGTAATGCATGTTTCTGGCGTTGAACGCCAGTTTCATGCTTGTTTCTGGCGTTCAGCGCCAGTTTGTCCTCTGTGTGCACATCCTGGCGTTTAACGCCAGGTTATTGCTTGTATTGGGCGTTCAGCGCCAGAATGGTGCTCTGTTCTGGTGTTGAACGCCAGACAGATGCATCTTACTGGCGTTGAACGCCAGTCTGCGCTGCCTCCAGGGTGAAAATTTTTTCTTCTGTTTTTGACTCTGTTTTTAATTTTTTTGATTTTTTTCGTGACTCCTCATGATCATGTACCTACTAAAACACAAAAATAACAAGGAAACAAAATAAAATAAAATTAGATAAATAAAATTGGGTTGCCTCCCAACAAGCGCTTTTTTAATGTCAATAGCTTGACAGTGGCTCTCATGGAGCCACCTGGTGATCAGGTCAATTTAGTGTGTAGTCCCAACACCAAACTTAGAGTTTGGATATGGGGTTTGAACACCAAACTTAGAGTTTGGTTGTGGCCTCACAACACCAAACTTAGAGTTTGACTGTGTGGGCTCTTCTTGACTCTGAACTGAGAGAAGCTCTTCATGCTTACTCTCTTTTGTCACAGAGGGATGGCCATGTGCCTGAAACACAAGGTAGTCCCCATTCAATTGAAGGACTAACTCACCTCTGTTGACATCTATCACAGCTCCTGCTGTGGCTAGGAAAGGTCTTCCTAGGATGATGCATTCATCATCTTCCTTCCTAGTGTCTAGGATTATGAAATCAGTAGGGATGTAAAGGCCTTCAACCTTTACTAGAACGTCCTCTACTAACCCATAAGCTTGTCTTAATGACTTGTCTGCCAATTGCAATGAGAACAAGGCAGGCTGTACCTCAATGATCCCCAGCTTCTCCATTACAGAGAGTGGCATAAGATTTATCCCTGACCCAAGATCACATAGAGCTTTTTCAAAGCTCATGGTGCCAATGGTGCAAGGTATTAAGAACTTGCCAGGATCTTGTTTCTTTTGAGGTAGAGTTCTCTGAATCCAAGTATCTAGTTCACTAATGAGCAAGGGGGTTCACTTTCCCAAGTCTCATTACCAAACAGCTTGACATTCAGCTTCATGATATCTCCTAAGTACTGAGCAACTTGCTCTCCAGTCACATCTTCATTCTCTTCAGAGGATGAATATTCTTCAGAGCTCATGAATGGCAGAAGGAGATTTAAAGGAATCTCTATGGTCTCTAGATGAGCCTCAGATTCCTCAGGATCCTTAATAGGAAACTCCTTCTTGCTTGAGGAACATCCCAGGAGGTCTTCCTCACTAGGATTTTCGTCCTCCTCCTCCTTTGTGCATTCGGTCATTTTGACTATGTCAATGGCCTTGCATTCTCCTTTTGGATTTTCTTCTGTATTGCTTGGGAGAATACTGGGAGGAGTTTCAATAACTTTCTTACTCAGCTGGCCCACTTGTGCCTCCAGATTTCTAATGGAGGATCTTGTTTCATTCATGAAACTGAAAGTGGCCTGTGACAGATCAGAAACTATATTGGCTAAATTAGAATTGTTTTGTTCAGAGTTCTCTGTCTGTTGCTGAGAAGATGATGGATATGGCTTACTATTGTTCAGCCTATTGCGTCCACCATTGTTAAAACCTTGTTGAGGTTTTTGTTGATCCTTCCAGGAGAAATTTGGATGATTTCTCCATGATGAGTTATAGGTGTTTCCATAAGGTTCACCCATGTAATTAACCTTTGCCATGGCAGGGTTCTCAGGATCATAAGCTTCTTCAGAAGCTGCTTCTCTAGTACTATTGGATGCATGTTGCAATCCATTCAGATTTTGAGAGATCATGTTGACCTGTTGAGTCAACATTTTATTCTGAGCCAATATGGCATTCAGAGCATCAATTTCAAGAACTCCTTTCTTCTGAGGTATCCCATTATTCACAGAATTCCTCTCAGAAGTGTACATGAACTGGTTATTTGCAACCATGTCAATGAGTTCTTGAGCATCTTCAAGCGTTTTCTTCAGGTGAATAGATCCACCTGCAGAATGGTCCAATGACATTTTCGAAAATTCAGAGAGACCATAATAGAATATATCTAATATGGTCCATTCTGAAAACATGTCGGATGGACATCTTTTGGTCAGCTGCTTGTATCTTTCCCAAGCTTCATAGAGGGATTCACCATCTTTTTGTTTGAAGGTTTGAACATCCACTCTCAGCTTGCTCAGCTTTTGAGGAGGAAAGAATTTATCCAAGAAGGTAGTGACCAGCTTATCCCATGAGTCCAGGCTATCCTTGGGTTGTGAATCCAACCATACTCTAGCTCTGTCTCTTACAGCAAAAGGGAAAAGCATGAGTCTGTAGACTTCAGGATCAACTCCATTCGTCTTTACAGTCTCACAGATCTGCAAGAACTCAGTTAAAAACTGATAAGGATCTTCAGATGGAAGTCCATAAAACTTGCAGTTTTGTTGCATTAATGCAACTAGCTGAGGTTTCAGCTCAAAGTTGTTGGCTCCAATGGCAGGAATGGAGATGCTTCTTCCATCAAACTTGGACGTTGGCTTTGTGAAGTCACCAAGCATTCTCCTTGCATTATTATTATTATTTTCGGCTGCCATGTCTTTCTCTTGTTCGAAAATTTCTAAAAGGTTGCTTCTGGATTGTTGTAATTTAACTTCTCTTAATTTTCTCTTCAGAGTCCTTTCAGGTTCTGGATCAATTTCAACAAGAGTGCCTTTATCCCTGTTCCTGCTCATATGAAAGAGAAGAAAACAAGAAGAGAAGAGGAATCCTCTATGTCACAGTATAGAGATTCCTTTATGTTAGTAGAAGAAGGAAGGGGTATAAGAAAGAGGAAGGATGGATTCGGATTTTTGGATGAAGATAGAGGTGAAGAGAAGTGTTAGTAATTAAATAATTAAATAGAAGAAGAAAAGAGAAGGGAATTTTCAAAATTAATTTTTGAAAAAGAGGTTAGTAATTTTCGAAAATTAGAGATAAAATGTAATTAAAATTAAAACATGAAACAATTAATTAATTAAAAAGAATTTTTGAAAAAGAGAGAGATATTTTCGAAAATTAGAGAGGGAGAAGTAGTTAGGTAGTTTTGAAAAAGATAAGAAACAAACAAAAAGTTAGTTAGTTGATTGAAAAAGATTTGAAATCAAAATTTAAAAAGATAAGAGGATAAGAAGTTAGATACGATACTTTGAAATCAAATTTTGAAAAAAAAAGATAAAATTTTTGAAAAAGAATTATTTGAAAAAGATATTTTGAAAAAGATTTAATTTTAAAAATTGCTTAACTAACAAGAAACTACAAGATAAGATTCTAGAATTTAAAGATTGAACCTTTCTTAACAAGAAAGTAACAAACTTCAAATTTTTGAACCAATCACATTAATTGTTAGCTTAATTTTCGAAAATATGATATAAAGATAAGAAAAAGATTTTGAAAATAATTTTTAAAGTTTTCGAAAATAATAAAAAAAAATGAAAAAGATATGATTTTTGAAAAAGATTTTGAAAAGATAAGATTTTTAAAATTGAAATTTTGACTTGACTTGTAAGAAACAACTAATTTTGAAAATTTTTGACCAAGTCAACCCAAAATTTCGAAAATTGGAGGGAAATAAGGAAAAGATATTTTTTTGATTTTTGAATTTTTAATTATGAGAGAGAAAAACAACAAAAATACTCAATGCATGAAATTTTTGGATCAAAACAATGAATGCATGCAAGAATGCTATGAATGTCAAGATGAACACCAAGAACACTTTGAAGATCATGATGAACATCAAGAACATAATTTTGAAAAATTTTTGATGCAAAGAAAACATGCAAGACACCAAACTTAGAAATCTTTAATGCATGGAAAATATGAATGCAAAAATGCACATGAAAAACAACAAACAACACAAAACAAGAAATCATCAAGATCAAACAAGAGGACTTATCAAGAACAACTTGAAGATCATGAAGAATACTATGAATGCATGGGATTTTCGAAAAAATGCAAGAAAAAATTTTAAAGCATGTAATTGACACCAAACTTAAAAATTGACTCAAGACTCAAACAAGAAACACAAAATATTTTTTTATTTTTATGATTTTCTAATTTTTTTTTTGTATTTTTCTTAATTTTTTTTTTCGAAAACAAAGTTGGAAAAACGAAAAATAAAAGAAAAATTTTGAAAAAGATTTTTGAAAAGAAAATTATCTAATCTGAGCAACAAGATGAACCGTCAGTTGTCCATACTCGAACAATCCCCGGCAACGGCGCCAAAAACTTGGTGGACGAAATTGTGATCACATGTTCTTTTGTACTTGTATGAATATACTCTTAGGGCACTGTTTATTTTCACAACTCCGTTCAACTAACCAGCAAGTGTACTGGGTCGTCCAAGTAATAAACCTTACGTGAGTAAGGGTCGAATCCACAGAGATTGTTGGTATGAAGCAAGCTATGGTCACCTTGTAGATCTCAGTTAGGGAGATTAAAGGGTAATTGTGATTATTGGAATAATAAATAAATAATAAACTAAATAATAAAAAGGATAGAAATACTTATGCAGATTCATTAGTAGAGATATCAGTTAAGTATATGAAGATGCTGTATGGCTCAAGGACGCCTGCTCTCCCACTGCTTCTACCCAATCCTTCTTACTCCTTTCCATGGCAAGCTGTGTATAAGGGTTCACCATCAGCTGTGGCTACTTTCATCCTCTCGGGAAAATATCCTATGCGGCTGTCACTCGCATAGCTAATCAGTCTGGAGGCATCACCCATGGTTGATGGCTACATCCCATCCTCGCAGTGAAAACTAATGCTCACGCACTCTGTCACAGTACGGCTAATCACCGGTTGGTTCTCGCTCCTACTGGAATAGAATCCCTTGATTCTTTTGCGTCTGTCACTAACGCCCAGCAGGTTGCAAGTTTGAAGCACGTCACAGTCATTCATTACCGGAATTCTACTCGGAATACCACAGACAAGGTTAGACTTTCCGGATCCTCATAAATGCCGCCATCTATCTAGCTTATACCACGAAGATTCTGTTGGGGAATCTAAGAGATACACATTCAAGCTCTGTTGCATGTAGAACGGAAGTGGTTGTCAATCACGCGCATTCATAAGTGAGAATGATAATGAGGGTTATCTAACTCATCACATTCATCATGTTCTTGGGTACGAATGAATATCTTGGAATAAGAATAAAAGAGGAATTGAATAAAAGAAAGTAGAATGTCATTAATACTTGAGGTACAGCAGAGCTCCACACCCTTAATCTATGGTGTGCAGAAACTCCACCGTTGAAAATACATAAGCAAAGGGTTCAGGCATGGCTGAATGGCCAGCCTCCCCAAAACATGATCAATGATCTCCTAAGATGAAGAATAAGGTAAAACTGAGACCAAAGATGTCTAATACAATAGATAAGTGTCCTATATATACTAGACTAGCTACTAGGGTTTACATAAGTAATTGATGCATAAATCCACTTCCGGGGCCCACTTGGTGTATGTTTGGGCTGAGTTTGATCAATTCACGAGCTGAGGCATTTCTTGGAGTTGAACTCTGAGTTATGACGTGTTTTGGGCGTTCAACTCCGGATCATGACGTTTTTCTGGCGTTTAACTCCAGACAGCAGCATGAACTTGGGGTTTAACGCCAGGTTACGTCGTCAATCTTCGAATAAAGCATGGACTATTATATATTGCTGGAAAGCCCTGGATGTCTACTTTCCAACGCCGTTGAGAGCGCGCCATTTGGAGTTCTGTAGCTCCAGAAAATCCATTTCGAGTGCAGGGAGGTCAGAATCCAACAGCATCAGCAGTCCTTTTGTCAGCCTTTTTCAGAGTTTTGCTCAAATCCCTCAATTTCAGTCAGAATTTACCTGAAATCACAGAAAAACACACAAACTCATAGTAAAGTCCAGAAATGTGAATTTAACATAAAAACTAATGAAAACATCCCTAAAAGTAGCTTGAACTTAATAAAAACTACTTAAAAACAATGCCAAAAAGCGTATAAATTATCCGCTCATCAGCAATCCTCACTGAACTCGAACTCAATATCCTTTTGTAGTAATCTAGATAAGGGAAGTGCCACCTTACTAAAGTCCTTAACAAATCTCCTGTAGAAACCTGCATGGCCAAGGAACGAACGGACTTCCCTCACAGAAGAGGGGTAAGGTAAACTAGAAATAACATTCACCTTTGCTGGATCTACAGAAATGCCAGTATTAGATACCGCATGTCCCAATACAATCCCTTGCTTTACCATAAAGTGGCATTTTTCGAAATTCAATACAAGGTTTGCATTAATACATCTATCTAATACTCTAGATAATCCATCTAAGCAAAGATTAAAAGAATCACCATAAACGCTAAAATCGTCCATAAAAACTTCCATACAGTCCTCAATAAGATCAGAGAAAAGACTCATCATGCACCTTTGGAAAGTAGCTGGTGCATTGCACAAGCCAAAGGGCATTCTCTTATAAGCATAGGTCCCAAAAGGACATGTAAAAGTAGTCTTTTCCTGATCCTCAGGAGCTATATGAATCTGGAAATAACCTGTGTAACCATCTAAAAAGCAATAATATGATTTACCTGACAGGCGATCCAGCATTTGATCAATGAATGGAAGTGGGTAGTGATCCTTACGAGTAGCTTGGTTTAGACGCCTGTAATCAATGCAGACTCTCCAAGCATTCTGAACTCTAGTTGCTATGAGCTCTCCATGCTCATTCTTCACTGTAGTGACTCCTGACTTCTTGGGCACCATTTGTACTGGGCTTACCCATTCACTGTCTGAAATGGGATATATGATACCGGCCTCCAATAGTCTGGTCACTTCCTTTTTGACAACTTCCAAGATGGTAGGATTCAATCTTCTTTGTGGTTGACCGACAGGTCTTGCTCCCTCTTCTAAAAATATTCTGTGCTCGCATATTTGAGGGTTGATTCCCACTATGTCTGCCAAACTCCACCCAATTGCCTTCTTATGCTTCCTCAGCACATCAAGTAGCTGTTTTTCTTGTTGAGAAGTCATTTCTCTTGCAATAATAACCGGAAGCTTCTGCTCATCCTCAAGGTAAGCATATTTGAGATGTGGAGGGAGAGGTTTCAATTCTAACTTTTGATCATGGGCAGGCTCTGGGTTATCTGGGGCTTGTGAAAATGGCGAAGTGTTCTCATTGTCAGTTAAGAGGGTCCCCACACTTGGACCTTGTCCAGTGTGCCTCTCTTCAAACTCTTCCTTTTGAACTTCAGCCACACTTTCGTCTATGACATCACACTGGAAGATAGAACGATCTTCTGGGGGGTTGTCAATGACTCCATTCAGATTGAAGATTACTATGCAGCCATCTATTTCAAAGGAGTATGTCCCTGAAAAAGCATCCAATTTGAATTTTGATGTCTTCAGGAATGGTCTTCCAAGTAGGATTGATGATGGCTTATCTGAATCATTATGGGGCATCTCCAAGATATAAAAATCGGTGGGAAATGTGAGCCCTTTAATGTTCACCAAAACATCTTCAGCAACTCCAGCCACTGTGATAATGCTTTTATCTGCTAACACAAAAAGTGAATCTAAAAGTGAATCTGAGGAAGAAACCAGCCCCGTTCTACTGATTCGGTTGTTTTACGTGCAGAAAATATGGCAGCTAGAAGAATTACCATTCAGGAGGAAGGAGCTCCTGATTTTACACTGCAACTGTTTCAAGCGCATCATCCAGCGGTAGCTACGGATTTTGAAATAAAGACCGCACTGCTAAATTTGATGCCCAAGTTTCATGGCCTACCTGCTCAAGAGCCTATCAAGCACTTGAGAGATTTCCAGGCAGCCTGTTCTACTGTCAGGTGAGATGGCACTGATGAAACTTCAATTCTGCTGAAAGCTTTTCCGTTCTCTCTTGAGGGAAAAGCAAGAGAGTGGTACTACACTCAACCTCTAGCAAACGTATCCAACTGGGATACACTCAGAAAGGAGTTCCTGGAGAAATTCTTCCCATCTGAAGTTACTGATAAACTGAGGAAAGATATCTCTACAATTGTTTAGGATGACAATGAGACTCTCTTTGAATACTGGGAGCGCTTCAATAATCTTCTGGAAGCATGCCCCCACCACATGATTGACAAGATCGTGCTACTCAGCTATGTCACACAAGGTATGAGGCCCCAAGATAAGACCACATTGGAAAGTGCCAACAATGGGTCTATGAAGAAGTACAAGACCACTGATGAAGCTTGGCAATTGATCAGTGATTTAGCTGAATCTACTCGGAACCACAGACAGAAGCAAGGCCGTTCAAGGGCCGTTGCAGAAGTATCTTCTGGCATAGAGACTGCTGCTCTAAATCGAAGCATCTGTGAAATGACCAACCTGCTGAAGCAATTGCAGTTAAATCAACAAGCTCAGCAAACTCAACCGCAGCAAAACCAACAACTAGTCCCTCAAAGAATTTGCAGAATTTGTGCTGATTACAGCCATTACACTGATGAATGCCCGCAGCTCCAACAAGAAGACAACATGGTGGCATCCACTCACAACTTCTATGACCGCCCCAACCAAGGGTACAATCAAAGTGGAAATAATAACCATGGATGGCAGGACAATTCAAACCAGAATTGGAGGGACAACAATAATAGGGGAGGCAGAGATAATCAGGGAAATCAGAGGTGGAATAATTACAACAACAGGCAGCAAAATCAACCTTACCGAGCACCTCACCTGAGGCAAAACCAAGGACCACCGAACAATCAGCAGCAAACCTCTCAATTTACTCATTCTTCTGTATCTTCTAATGAAGAATTATTACAAGCTTTTGAGAAAAGACAACTGGCCATGGAAAATACCATTGTGAACAGTATTAACGCCAGTCTGAATGGTTTCACCTCTACTCTGCAAGCTTTTATGACACAACTTGGTTCAGCACAAAATTCCAGTAACCAACCTTCAAGCACCGCTAGAATCCCCTCTCAACCATTACCCAATCCAAAGGGAGGCATTAACGCCATCACCCTGAGGTCCGGAACCACACTGCAGGAGAGGAATCAGGAGGAACCAAGCTCACCAGAATACGCCTCAGCTGAAGAGGTGGTAGAAATCGAAGATGTTGAAGAGGAAGAGGATATACAGGGCATAGCTGAAGAAGAGATAGCTCAACCACAGGAAGAAGCACAAAAAGGTGCAGGCACCACAGAAAACATTACTCCCATTCTATTTCCACAACTTGCAAGGAAGCCTAGGAAGCAGCTGGAACCTGATCCTAAAATGGTAGAAATATTCAAAAAGGTTGAGGTAACTATTCCCCTTTTTGATGTTATTCAGCAGGTACCTAAATATGCAAAGTTTCTAAAAGACTTATGTATCCATAAAGATAAAATTAATGAATTAGAAACTATTCCTTTAGGTAGTTCTATATCTGCTTTAATGGGAGGATTACCTGAAAAATGTAGTGATCCAGGTCCTTACATAGTTAGTTGTACTATTGGTGGTGTAGTAATTTATGATTGCATGTGTGATTTAGGAGCATGTGTCAATAAAATGCCTTTGTCTATATATGATGTTTTAAGGCTCCCTCCCTTAAAAAGGTCGGCAGCTCGTTTTGTGTTAGCAGATAAAAGCATTATTATAGTGGCTGGAGTTGCTGAAGATGTTTTGGTGAACATTAAAGGGCTCACATTTCTCACTGATTTTTATATCTTGGAGATGCCCCATAATGATTCAGATAAGCCATCATCAATCCTACTTGGAAGACCATTCCTGAAGACATCAAAATTCAAATTGGATGCTTTTTCAGGGACATACTCTTTTGAAATAGATGGCCACATAGTAATCTTCAATCTGAATGGAGTCATTGACAACCCCCCAGAAGATCGTTCTATCTTCCAGTGTGATGTCATAGACGAAAGTGTGGCTGAAGTTCAAAAGGAAGAGTTTGAAGAGAGGCACACTGGACAAGGTCCAAGTGTGGGGACCCTCTTAACTGACAATGAGGACACTTCGCCATTTTCACAAGCCCCAGATAACCCAGAGCCTGTCCATGATCAAAAGTTAGAATTGAAACCTCTCCCCCCACATCTCAAATATGCTTACCTTGAGGATGAGCAGAAGCTTCCGGTTATTATTGCAAGAGAACTGACTTCTCAACAAGAAGAACAGCTACTTGATGTGTTGAGGAAGCATAAGAAGGCAATAGGGTGGAGTTTGGCAGACATAGTGGGAATCAACCCTCAAATATGCGAGCACAGAATATTTTTAGAAGAGGGAGCAAGACCTGTCCGTCAACCACAAAGAAGATTGAATCCTACCATCTTGGAAGTTGTCAAAAAGGAAGTGACCAGACTATTGGAGGCCGGTATCATATATCCCATTTCAGACAGTGAATGGGTAAGCCCAGTGCAAGTGGTGCCCAAGAAGTCCGGAGTCACTACAGTGAAAAATGAGCATGGAGAGCTCATAGCAACTAGAGTTCAGAATGCTTGGAGAGTCTGCATTGATTACAGGCGTCTCAACCAAGCTACTCGTAAGGATCACTATCCACTTCCATTCATTGATCAAATGCTGGATCGCCTGTCAGGTAAATTGCATTATTGCTTTTTAGATGGTTACACAGGTTATTTCCAGATTCATATAGCTTCTGAGGATCAGGAAAAGACTACTTTTACATGTCCTTTTGGGACCTATGCTTACAAGAGAATGCCCTTTGGCTTGTGCAATGCACCAGCTACTTTCCAAAGATGCATGATGAGTCTTTTCTCTGATCTTATTGAGGACTGTATGGAAGTTTTTATGGACGATTTTAGCATTTATGGTGATTCTTTTAACCTTTGCTTAGATGGATTATCTAGAGTATTAGATAGATGTATTAATACAAACCTTGTATTGAATTTTGAAAAATGCCACTTTATGGTAAAGCAAGGGATTGTATTGGGACATGTGGTATCTAATAATGGCATTTTTGTAGACCGAGCAAAGGTGAATGTTATTTCTAGTCTACCTTACCCCTCTTCTGTGAGGGAAGTTCGTTCGTTCCTTGGCCATGCAGGTTTCTACAGGAGATTTATTAAGGATTTTAGTAAGGTGGCACTTCCCTTATCCAGATTACTACAAAAGGATATTGAGTTTGAGTTCAGTGAGGATTGCAAACAAGCATTTGATAAGCTAAAGACTGCTCTAACTCAAGTTCCAATTGTGAGAGGACCCGATTGGAGCCAGCCATTTGAAATCATGTGCGATGCTTCCAACCATGCGGTAGGAGCAGCGCTGGCTCAGCTTGAAGGTAAGAATCCTTTTGTTGTTGCCTATGCGTCTAAGACTTTAGACACTGCCCAGTCCAATTATACTACTACTGAGAAAGAGCTACTTGCTATTGTTTTTGCTCTGGATAAATTCCGGGCTTATTTACTTGGTACTAGAGTAGTAGTGTATTCGGACCATGCAGCTCTAAAGTATCTATTGGCTAAAAAGGAATCCAAACCAAGACTTATACGTTGGATACTACTGTTACAAGAATTTGATTTAGAAATCAAGGATAGGAGTGGTAATCAAAATTTAGTTGCAGACCACTTGAGTCGCCTTGAACATATTAAGGATGATTCTACTCCTATAGATGATAATTTTCCTTTTGACAACCTGCAAGCAGTATCTGAGGTAGCCCCTTGGTATGCACCTGTTGCTAATTATTTAGTTAGCCGCACATTTCCTCCACATTTTTCTAAACATCAAAGAGACAAGCTGAAAAGCAAGTCTAAATATTATATATGGGATGACCCATATTTATGGAGATGTGGTGCTGACTGTAACAACCCTAATTTTTGAGTACGTGAGATCTTTTCTAAAGATACGGAGAACTCCGGAGGATCGGTAAAAGGAGAACCTTTGATATATCATCAAGTATCTCAATCCTCATTGTCATTATGTCATCTTTAAGCTAGAACCTTTTCCGAGTCAAGCTCGATAACGCAGTCACGAAGAACATAGTTTTTGAACCGTATTGGTTAGGAGTTTTGATCCGGTTTTTCGTAAATAGTCTCAGTTTGACGAACCGGACTCGATTCATGAGAGAAGAGAGATAATAGGGTAATATCATCATTATATGAGTATTAGAAGCTTCTTGAATGATATTATAAGGTTACCTGGTCAGTTTTAGTTAAAAACAGAAAATCGGTTTAACCGGGTTCACAGTTTACTGGTGCAGCTTAGCACCAGCACTCTCTGATGACTTTAGCAATGCTAAGGCCTCATTATACATGTTCTATTCTCATAATAAATATGTTACTAGTATCATTTATGCTAGTAGCTCAGAAAATAATTTTTAGAGATGTTTTTACAAGTGTTCCGATACATCTAGTTTTAGTAGTTATACACCTGAGATATTTTAATATTATTTTAATCCACCTCCAAGCCAACCAATCACAACTCACCCTACACCCCCAAAACCCCCAAGGCTGCCTCATTTGCTCATTGTGGCCGAAAATAACCAAGAGAAAAAGGAGAGAAAGTTCTTGGTTCATAAATCTTCAAAGCTTGATTTCTTCTGAACTAAAACTCAAATCAAAACTCCGATTTCACCAAAATGATCCTCTCTTCTTCCTCTACATAACCATGTGACTTATCAAGGCTGGAAATAAGGTGAGATGGCTGTCTCCCTCCCTCTTCAATTCGGTTTTCAAGGAAAACCATGCAAAACATGTGTTTTCTTGATGTTTTTTCTTAGGAATCATGCTTAACTTGACTTGAGGGCCAAGAAACGTTAATTTCCAGCAAGTCTAAGGTGAGATATCTCTTCCTAACGTGATGAGGGAGATTTGGTCAGTTGAGAGTTTGTGGATTTAAAGTTGTTCTTGATGTGTTTTAGGAGGAAAAAGTGCTAAAGGACCACCTGAAAGTCTAACTGAATTAGGAGCAGCAAAACCAGGTAGGGTTTGACGAATTTAATCTTGATTGATTGTGTTTGAGTTGTGTAATTATGATATGGTTTGGCTGTGCTTGAAATTGATTGTTTATATGAGTGATTCTTGTTGGAAGTTTGTTGAAAATTTGATGAAATTTGATGATATTTAAGCTATGAATGTTGTTCTTGAGGGCTGCTGGAAAACGAAACCCTAGGCCTTTAATTGGGGTTCAATTTGTGTTAAAATCATGTAGAAAAGATGGGGTTTTAGTGGCTGGGAATTTATTTTGAATTATGGTAAAAATCGGTTGCTGAAAAGACTGAAACGGGTAAAAACAGAGAAAGAATCTGAAGAATTTACGAAGAACACGAAGAACACTTTGAGTGTGGTGAAGAACATTGAAGAACACCTTTTAGATCTTAGAAAGGGCAAGGAAGTAATTATTTTGGTGTTTAAGGGGTTATTTGGTAATTTCTGAAAGTTAGGATGGTAAAAGTAGAAATATTAAAAGTTGCAGGTGGTAAAAAGTGAATTTTAAAGGTTAAAAGTAAAAGGTAAGTTAATTTTCGAAAAAATAATGATAAAATAATAAATAATAATAAAATATTAAATAATAATATTTAATTAAAAATAATATTTTAATAAAAATAATAAAATAATGCAGAAAAGGCAGTTTTCTGTAAAAGCTTTAGAAAGACAACTTTAAGTGCAGAATCTCATAATTACCTTCATAAAACACTTAGGGAGTGGTAATAACATGTTAGTGAGGCAAAGATAAAAGAAAGATAAAAAGTTGAAGAAAAGATAAAAGTCGAAGAAAAAGTCTGTAATGTTTTAATGGCAGAAAAACAGACAGAGATTAGTGAACGAACTAGGGCAACATAGTTAGTCCTTGAGTTGCGACTAGGGTTAAGTATTATATGAAAAGTTAAACTATTTCAATATAGACTTAATGAACCTATACTTGGGACAGGCTAACTATTCATACCGAAATTTACATAAGCTTTAAATACATACGTTAAGCAGAGAAAAGAGTAACTAGAGCAGAGTAAAAAGATACAGAGAATAGAGTAAAGAGATAATGAGAAAAGAGTAATATAACAAAAAGAATAGAGGAGAAGAGTATAAGAATAAAGAGTTAAGCCTTGTGGCACGATGTTCTGTTGTATGTTCATCTGCTGCTTTTCCATTGGCTCTAGAGGTCCTGTAGGCCCAAGTTCACCTACAGTGAGTTGTTATTCCTGTAGGCCGAAGTTCACCTACAGTGAATATCAATTGTGCATCTCAGGGTGTTGCTCCTGTAGGCCGAAGTTCACCTACAGAGAGTTATGATACCTGTAAGCCGAAGTTCACTTACAGGGGCGCCTTTTCTGTAAGTCGAAGTTCACTAACAGAGGTGCCATTTCTATAGGCCGAAGTTCACCTATAGAAAGTTGTTGTGTTGTGATTGAACAGAGAAAGAAAGAGGTAATGTATAAGAATGTGAAAGTGATGATGAATAACGAGACTAATAATGAATGATGGTAATGATAATGATTATGTGATGATCTGCTGCATGAAGGCAGTCAGATAGATGGTGGTACGACTACTGAGAACGCTTTCCTGGGATACCTTGCTATAATGCTTTGCTGTAAGACAAAGGTTGCTTACAGAGGTATCGAGATGAGTGTGCTCCTGTAAGACAGAGGTTGCTTACAGTGAGTGTGTTGTTGCTCCTGTAAGACAGAGGTTGCTTACAGTGAGAATGTTGTTACTCCTGTAAGACAGAGGTTGCTTACAGTGAGTCTGTTGGGCGTATATCGGCTAATAAGTTTCGCCCTGCAAGACAAAGGTTGCTTGCAGTGGATACCCTGCAAGACAAAGGTTGCTTGCAGTGGATATTGCCAACAGGAAAGCCTTATCCAGACAGAGGTTGCTGGGTAACGTCGGGAGCGGGTATGTAACCGACAGATGAGCTCATTACCTGCGCTAGGACTAGACATGCATCATACTTGGTTGTGCATTTTCTCTATTATGATCGTTGCATGAATGTATGCTTTCTTTGTTTGTATTCTATTCTCTGTGTTTGTGTCTGTGTTTTACTTTCTTGTATTCTTCTGTTTGTGATCTTTTTCTGTTTTCTCTATTTTCTCTATTTTTCTGTCTTCTGTTTACTACTTCTCTATATTCTGTTATTAGTCTGCTAAACAACACAAAATTAATGAACGTAACTAATAACCCCAGCCCTACTAAGAACTCCCCAGTTCTTACCCCTTCTCTCTCCCTTCCCCCTCCAGATGGAAGCATGAGTACCCTTCCGTAGTTCGCTGATGCCCGTTCATAAAGAGAATTCCGCTCTAGGTAGTCTTATGAGTCTAGGGTGAATCTCTTTATCTATGTATATGTATATATTGTGAGACCAGCCAACGTCTGCACCCCGTTCGTATGCGCACTTTAACCTGAATCCTGTGTACGAGACTCCCGTTGTGTGGCTACTTGATGAGGTACCAGAGAGACGTCCTGTGGAAAAGTCTGATCGTGCAGAGGAGTAGCAGATGATGTTCTATCTTTTGATGATGTTCCACCTGACTTGAGTTGTGAAGACTTAGAATGTACTTTCCCTCGCTTTAGTAGTTTAGAGGGACTAGGCGAGTATAGAGTCTAGGCTAGCCTGGGCGCCAGCTTAGGGACTTCTTGAACAGGTCAGGACTTGGGATGTTGTATGTATGTATATGTATATAGTTATTATCTAGCTATATCTAGGGGTGTTCTAACTAAAAGACTATTTTTAAACAAAGGCTGGATCACTGAATGTTGTTAACTGCTTGTGATGTATTTATGTGTGGTTGTTTATAACTGTTTTATCTGTTATTACTTGTGAATTGATTATGAGTGATTCCGTCTATTAACCCAAATGTTTTCAAAAAAAAAATATACCTCGCAATTTAACTACGCTTTTAATAACGAATCAGGCTCATATGATAAATAATAGATAATAATTAGGAGGACAAATTGGTAGCGCTCAGTTTCCAGTATGATCTAGACATATTGAAAATTGGGTCGTTACAATTTGGTATCAGAGCAGTTCGTTCCCAGTAGAGCCTGGGGAGTGGACTGACTATGCTTCATTGCATACTCTGCTTGTGTGTCTCATGCCGTTAGGGTATCTTTAAGATACATTTGGCATGAATGTCTATGCGTGCTCATTTTGGGAATGTTCGTGCCTAACTTGAGATATTAAGACTGATCACCTTAATATTGATTGTTTGGTGCGGATAAGACCTCAATGACTGTGAATAGGCATGGTTTAATTGAGCTCCGAACGATGAATCGACGTGAGCCACAACTATCTTCATAGCTGTTATGATCTTAATGGCTATGGATGTGTGAGATTTGCATGCTATCAGTAATGGACCGATCTCTTCGTTAGGATGGCTTGAAAGAAATAGACTGCTTGAAGATGGATTCTTGCATACGGCTGAAATTTTGAGGGCAAAATTTTCTTTTAGGAGGGTAAAATGTAACAACCCTAATTTTTGAGTACGTGAGATCTTTTCTAAAGATACGGAGAACTCCGGAGGATCGGTAAAAGGAGAACCTTTGATATATCATCAAGTATCTCAATCCTAATTTTCATTATGTCATCTTTAAGCTAGAACCTTTTCCGAGTCAAGCTCGATAACGCAGTCACGAAGAACATAGTTTTTGAACCGTATTGGTTAGGAGTTTTGATCCGGTTTTTCGTAAATAGTCTCAGTTTGATGAACCGGACTCGATTCATGAGAGAAGAGAGATAATAGGGTAATATCATCATTATATGAGTATTAGAAGCTTCTTGAATGATATTATAAGGTTACCTGGTCAGTTTTAGTTAAAAACAGAAAATCGGTTTAACCGGGTTCACAGTTTACTGGTGCAGCTTAGCACCAACACTCTCTGATGACTTTAGCAATGCTAAGGCCTCATTATACATGTTCTATTCTCATAATAAATATGTTACTCGTATCATTTATGCTAGTAGCTCAGAAAATAATTTTTAGAGATGTTTTTACAAGTGTTCCGATACATCTAGTTTTAGTAGTTATACACCTGAGATATTTTAATATTATTTTAATCCACCTCCAAGCCAACTAATCACAACTCACCCTACACCCCCAAAACCCCCAAGGCTGCCTCATTTGCTCATTGTGGCCGAAAATAACCAAGAGAAAAAGGAGAGAAAGTTCTTGGTTCATAAATCTTCAAAGCTTGATTTCTTCTGAACTAAAACTCAAATCAAAACTCTGATTTCACCAAAATGATCCTCTCTTCTTCCTCTACATAACCATGTGACTTATCAAGGCTGGAAATAAGGTGAGATGGCTGTCTCCCTCCCTCTTCAATTCGGTTTTCAAGGAAAACCATGCAAAACATGTGTTTTCTTGATGTTTTTTCTTAGGAATCATGCTTAACTTGACTTGAGGGCCAAGAAACGTTAATTTCCAGCAAGTCTAAGGTGAGATATCTCTTCCTAACGTGATGAGGGAGATTTGGTCAGTTGAGAGTTTGTGGATTTAAAGTTGTTCTTGATGTGTTTTAGGAGGAAAAAGTGCTAAAGGAACACCTGAAAGTCTAACTGAATTAGGAGCAGCAAAACCAGGTAGGGTTTGACGAATTTAATCTTGATTGATTGTGTTTGAGTTGTGTAATTATGATATGGTTTGGCTGTGCTTGAAATTGATTGTTTATATGAGTGATTCTTGTTGGAAGTTTGTTGAAAATTTGATGAAATTTGATGATATTTAAGCTATGAATGTTGTTCTTGAGGGCTGCTGGAAAACGAAACCCTAGGCCTTTAATTGGGGTTCAATTTGTGTTAAAATCATGTAGAAAAGATGGGGTTTTAGTGGCTGGGAATTTATTTTGAATTATGGTAAAAATCGGTTGCTGAAAAGACTGAAACGGGTAAAAACAGAGAAAGAATCTGAAGAATTTACGAAGAACACGAAGAACACTTTGAGTGTGGTGAAGAACATTGAAGAACACCTTTTAGATCTTAGAAAGGGCAAGGAAGTAATTATTTTGGTGTTTAAGGGGTTATTTGGTAATTTCTGAAAGTTAGGATGGTAAAAGTAGAAATATTAAAAGTTACAGGTGGTAAAAAGTGAATTTTAAAGGTTAAAAGTAAAAGGTAAGTTAATTTTCGAAAAAATAATGATAAAATAATAAATAATAAAATATTAAATAATAATATTTAATTAAAAATAATATTTTAATAAAAATAATAAAATAATGCAGAAAAGGCAGTTTTCTGTAAAAGCTTTAGAAAGACAACTTTAAGTGCAGAATCTCATAATTACCTTCATAAAACACTTAGGGAGTGGTAATAACATGTTAGTGAGGCAAAGATAAAAGAATGATAAAAAGTTGAAGAAAAGATAAAAGTCGAAGAAAAAGTCTGTAATGTTTTAATGGCAGAAAAACAGACAGAGATTAGTGAACGAACTAGGGCAACATAGTTAGTCCTTGAGTTGCGACTAGGGTTAAGTATTATATGAAAAGTTAAACTATTTCAATATAGACTTAATGAACCTATACTTGGGACAGGCTAACTATTCATACCGAAATTTACATAAGCTTTAAATACATACGTTAAGCAGAGAAAAGAGTAACTAGAGCAGAGTAAAAAGATACAGAGAACAGAGTAAAGAGATAATGAGAAAAGAATAATATAACAAAAAGAATAGAGGAGAAGAGTATAAGAATAAAGAGTTAAGCCTTGTGGCACGATGTTCTGTTGTATGTTCATCTGCTGCTTTTCCATTGGCTCTAGAGGTCCTGTAGGCCCAAGTTCACCTACAGTGAGTTGTTATTCCTGTAGGCCGAAGTTCACCTACAGTGAATATCAATTGTGCATCTCAGGGTGTTGCTCCTGTAGGCCGAAGTTCACCTACAGAGAGTTATGATACCTGTAAGCCGAAGTTCACTTACAGGGGCGCCTTTTCTGTAAGCCGAAGTTCACTAACAGAGGTGCCATTTCTATAGGCCGAAGTTCACCTATAGAAAGTTGTTGTGTTGTGATTGAACAGAGAAAGAAAGAGGTAATGTATAAGAATGTGAAAGTGATGATGAATAACGAGACTAATAATGAATGATGGTAATGATAATGATTATGTGATGATCTGCTGCATGAAGGCAGTCAGATAGATGGTGGTACGACCACTGAGAACGCTTTCCTGGGATACCTTGCTATAATGCTTTGCTGTAAGACAAAGGTTGCTTACAGAGGTATCGAGATGAGTGTGCTCCTGTAAGACAGAGGTTGCTTACAGTGAGTGTGTTGTTGCTCCTGTAAGACAGAGGTTGCTTACAGTGAGAATGTTGTTACTCCTGTAAGACAGAGGTTGCTTACAGTGAGTCTGTTGGGCGTATATCGGCTAATAAGTTTCGCCCTGCAAGACAAAGGTTGCTTGCAGTGGATACCCTGCAAGACAAAGGTTGCTTGCAGTGGATATTGCCAACAGGAAAGCCTTATCCAGACAGAGGTTGCTGGGTAACGTCGGGAGCGGGTATGTAACCGACAGATGAGCTCATTACCTGCGCTAGGACTAGACATGCATCATACTTGGTTGTGCATTTTCTCTATTATGATCGTTGCATGAATGTATGCTTTCTTTGTTTGTATTCTATTCTCTGTGTTTGTGTCTGTGTTTTACTTTCTTGTATTCTTCTGTTTGTGATCTTTTTCTGTTTTCTCTATTTTCTCTATTTTTCTGTCTTCTGTTTACTACTTCTCTATATTCTGTTATTAGTCTGCTAAACAACACAAAATTAATGAACGTAACTAATAACCCCGGCCCAGTTCTTACCCCTTCTCTCTCCCTTCCCCCTCCAGATGGAAGCATGAGTACCCTTCCGTAGTTCGCTGATGCCCGTTCGTAAAGAGAATTCCGCTCTAGGTAGTCTTCTGAGTCTAGGGTGAATCTCTTTATCTATGTATATGTATATATTGTGAGACCAGCCAACGTCTGCACCCCGTTCGTATGCGCACTTTAACCTGAATCCTGTGTACGAGACTCCCGTTGTGTGGCTACTTGATGAGGTACCAGAGAGACGTCCTGTGGAAAAGTCTGATCGTGCAGAGGAGTAGCAGATGATGTTCTATCTTTTGATGATGTTCCACCTGACTTGAGTTGTGAAGACTTAGAATGTACTTTCCCTCGCTTTAGTAGTTTAGAGGGACTAGGCGAGTATAGAGTCTAGGCTAGCCTGGGCGCCAGCTTAGGGACTTCTTGAACAGGTCAGGACCTGGGATGTTGTATGTATGTATATGTATATAGTTATTATCTAGCTATATCTAGGGGTGTTCTAACTAAAAGACTATTCTTAAACAAAGGCTGGATCACTGAATGTTGTTAACTGCTTGTGATGTATTTATGTGTGGTTGTTTATAACTGTTTTATCTGTTATTACTTGTGAATTGATTATGAGTGATTCCGTCTATTAACCCAAATGTTTTCAAAAAAAAAATATACCTCACAATTTAACTACGCTTTTAATAACGAATCAGGCTCATATGATAAATAATAGATAATAATTAGGAGGACAAATTGGTAGCGCTCAGTTTCCAGTATGATCTAGACATATTGAAAATTGGGTCGTTACACTGACCAGATAATTAGACGTTGTGTACCTCAATCAGAATTCCAGTCCATTTTAGAGGCCTGTCACTCATCTGAAAGTGGAGGACATTTTGGCCCTCAACGAACAGCTAGAAAGATCTTAGACTGTGGATTCTGGTGGCCTACTCTTTTTAGAGATGCTGCTGAGTTTTGTAAATCTTGTCACCCATGCCAGAAATTTGGTAACATATCCAAGAGGGATGAGATGCCTCAACAATATATGCTTTTCTGTGAAATTTTTGATGTTTGGGGTATTGACTTCATGGGTCCATTTCCAAATTCTAGTGGATATTTTTATATATTGTTAGCTGTAGATTATGTTTCCAAATGGGTGGAAGCAATTCTTACCCGCACTGATGATGCTAACACTATTGTTTCCTTTGTGAGAAATCATATTATATGCCGCTTTGGATCACCACGAGCGATCGTGAGCGATCAAGGCACCCATTTTTGTAACAGGAGACTAACAGGATTGATGAAGAAGCATGGGATAATTCATAAAGTTGCAACAGCTTACCATCCCTAAACTAATGGGCAAGCCGAGGTGTCAAACAGAGAAATTAAACGTATCTTGCAAAAGATAGTAAAGCCTCACAGAAAAGACTGGAGCACCAAACTACAAGATGCACTGTGGGCATATAGAACAGCATACAAGACACCCATTGGGATGAGTCCCTTCCGCTTAGTTTATGGAAAAGCTTGTCATCTCCCAGTTGAAATCGAACACAGAGCCTTCTGGGCAGTTAAAGAGTGCAACATGGGGATTGAGGATGCTAGAGCTGAAAGAAAGTTACAACTGCAGGAACTGGAGAACCTTCGCCTAGAAGCTTATGAGAACTCCAGAATATACAAGGAAAAGATGAAAGTTGTGCATGATCAAAACATCAAGAAGAGAGAGTTCCAACCTAGAGATTTTGTTCTCCTTTACAAATCTCGACTGAGGCTCATGCCCGGTAAGTTGAGATCAAAATGGGAAGGTCCATACAGAATAGAGAAGGCTGAACCGTACGGAGTTTATCACCTAAGCCATCCTTCCAGTTCTGAACTTATTAAGGTTAATGGACACCGCCTGGAGCTATACCATGGTGAGAAGGTGCAGAAGAGCAAGGAGCTTGAGATCTTCCGCCTGGAAGATCCCCACATAGCAAAAGATTGAGCTAGTGGAGCGTCCAACTTATGGACGTTAAAGCAAAGTGCTTGGTGGGAGACAACCCACCGTGGTATGATCGTTCTTTTCTTCACTTTTAGTTTTTCTTCTTTAAATAACTCTTCTCTTTATTAGTGCTTTCGTGCTCTTTCAATTACATGTCTTTATCTTTTAAAAAAAAATAAAAAAATTTTTGCTGCGCGACGCGATCGCACAAGCGACGCGTCCGCGTGGCAGGGGGAGTGAAGAAAAATAAAATGAACAGAAAGTTACGCAGGAACAGTGCTGGAGTCGTGCCAAAGGCACAATTTATTCCACGCGATCGCGTCGCTGACGCGACCGCGTCACATGGAAATCATGGCCTCCCACGCGACCGCGTGCTCCACGCGGCCGCGTGCCCTGCTTTTTCGACGTAAAAGGGTGCACAATGCTATATTGTGCGAGAGTGGTGCTGGATTGGTGCTGGAAGCACAATCCTTGTCACGCGACCGCGTCGCCGACGCGGCCGCATCACATAATTTCTGATGCACAGTCACGCGATCGCTTGACCCACGCGATCGCGTCACCTTAATTTGGCAATTGAATTATATTGAACAGAGAGTTGTGCTGGAGTGAGGCTGCACTCGCGCCAGCAGCACAACGTAGGTCACGCGACCGCGTGACCAACGCGATCGCGTCCCCCTTCCTGACGCGCATCTACGCGAACGCGTGCCGTCCACGGCCGCGTCGCATGCGCCGCACAGCTCAACCCAATAAGCCAAATTATCTTATCTTTCTCTCCTCCAAACCCTACTTTTTCTTTTCCCCCCTTCTTTCTTCTTTCTCCCTTTCCCCTTCTACCTCACCTTTCACTCTCTATCTCTCTCACCACCATTAACAAGGTTTTACCTTCTTCTTCCTTCTTCTCTTTTCTATCATTCTTATTATCTTATGTATATATATTATTATTTTCTTTTTCTTTTCTTTTCTTTTTCTTTTCAAATCTTTATTTTTCTTTCTTCTTCTTTTTCCTTTTACATGGTGTTAGAAACCTTTTGAGTCATCATTCCTCATTATATGCTTGTGGATTATTGCAAATTGTTTGACAATTATTTTTCTCCTATTTAAGGGATTGCTTGCATGTTCAATTTCATACTTTTTATATCTCGTTTAACATGCATGCCATGTGTTTGTGAAAATGCCCATATAGCACTATGCACTTTTCTACATTACTTTACTCTACTCTGCAACGCTTGCTTTTCACAAATTCCCTTTCATATTTTATTAATTAAATTTAATTGTCAATACAAACGTGATAGTTAGTTTGTTACAAATAGTAACCTAACTTGGACATTGAATGTTTGATAAATGCTACTCATGCCTTTGCCTGCATGCCAATAAACCTCTTGCATTCCAGTGTCCTACATGCACTTGCTATATTTCCATTGATGAGCTTTTCACATGTAATCCGGACCATGTGTTCATGCCATTTATCTTTATTGTGCATTGACTATCACTTACAATACCCTCTTCCTTGCTCTATCTCTTTGAATTTAATTTCCTTTCTCTTCCCTTCTTTCAGGATGGCCACCAAGAAAGAAAAAGAGAAAGCTACTTCCAAACCACCAGCAAGAAGAGGAACTAAAAGAGCATTAGTGGCAGAGCCTTCTTCAACCGCAGTCAAGCCCTCAACAAAAAGAGTTAAGAGGATAATAAAGGTTGACGACAAAGAGAAAGCCTTTCCAGCAAAGGACACTGCGTGATTTCCCAATCGCTACTGTGAGCAGATGTTTCCTATCTAAGCAGAAAGAAACTACAACAATGAATACCTTCTCATCCTGCCGCCCAATCTTGCCACCTTTGTTGAGCCGCAAATTGAGCGAAGACAATGGGGTTTCCTACGGAGACAGCCAAGGCAGGTCAATCTTTCTTGGGTAGTTGAGTTCTACTCCAACTTCTACATACCAACCCTGCAGTCTGTTTATGTCCGACAGAAGCAAGTCTCCATTACAGAAGAGGCCATTCAGCAAGTTCTGAGTCTTCCCCCTATTCCAGCAGGAATGGACGCTTTTCAAGAAGCCACCCTTCAGCGCCAGCAATACCAATTTGACTGGGACTCCGTTCTCAGAGTCATTGCTTTACCTGGCAGCCGTTGGATCTACGGATACCACCGCAACCGCCTTAAGGGAATCTTGGCTTCCGCACTTACCTTGGAGGCTCGCGTATGGGCACAGATCATGTCCCATTACATCTTCCCGAGCACTCAAGAGTCCTCCTTCACTGCGGACATGGCTGTTCTACTATGGTGCATCCTTACAGACTGATGAGCGGATAATTTGTACGCTTTTTGGCATTGTTTTTAGTATGTTTTTGGTAGTTTTAGTTGAGTTTTTATTATATTTTTATTAGTTTTTAGTTAAAATTCACTTTTCTGGACTTTACTATGAGTTTGTGTGTTTTTATGTGATTTCAGGTATTTTCTGGCTGAAATTGAGGGATCTGAGCAAAAATCTGATCCAGAGACTCAAAAGGACTGCAGATGCTGTTGGATTCTGACCTCCCTGCACTCGAAGTGGATTTTCTGGAGCTACAGAAGCCCAATTGGCGCGCTCTCAACGGCGTTGGAAAGTAGACATCCTGGGCTTTCCAGCAATATATGATAGTCCATACTTTGCCCAAGATTTGATGGCCCAAACCGGCGTTCAAAGTCACCTCAAGAAATTCCAGCGTTAAACGCCGGAACTGGCACCTAAATGGGAGTTAAACGCCCAAACTGGCACCAAAATGGGAGTTAAACGCCAAGAAGAGTCTCTACACGAAAATTACTTCATTGCTTAGCCCAAGCACACACCGAGTGGGCCCGGAAGTGGATTTTTATGTCATTTACTCATCTCTGTACACCCTAGGCTACTAGTTTTCTATAAGTAGGACCTTTTACTATTGTATTTTAATCTTTGGATTGTTTTTGATCCTTTGATCATGTTTTATGATTGAACTCAATTTGGGAGGCTGGCCATTCGGCCATGCCTAGACCTTGTTCTTATGTATTTTCAACGGTGGAGTTTCTACACACCATAGATTAGGGTGTGGAGCTCTGCTGTACCTCGAGTATTAATGCAATTACTACTGTTCTTCTATTCAATTCTGCTTGTTCTTTGTCCAAGATATCACTTGTTCTTCAACATGAAGAAGGTGATGATTGACGCCCATCACCATTCTCACTCATGAACAAGGTGACTGACAACCATTCTTGTTCTACACGCATCTGAGGCTTAGTGAATATCTCTTGGATTCTTTAAAAGGAATCTTCGTGGTATAGGCAAGAACTGATGGCAGCATTCAAGAGAATCCGGAAGGTCTAACCTTGTCTGTGGTATTCTGAGTAGGATTCAATGACTGAATGACTGTGACGTGCTTCAAACTCCTAGCAGGCTAGGGCGTTAGTGACAGACGCAAAAGTATCAATGGATATTATTCCGGCCTGACCGAGAACCGACAGCTGAATTCCGCTATGCCGTGACAGGACATATGCAATCGCTTTCACTGAGAGGATGGGAGGTAGCTGCTGACAACAGTGAAACCCTACACGAGCTTGCCATGGAAAGGAGTAAGAAGGATTGGATGAAGGCAGTAGGAAAGCAGAGAGACGGAAGGGAAGGCATCTTCATACACTTGTCTGAAGCTCTTACACCAATGATATACATAAGTATCACTATCTTTATCTTTTATATTAGTTTCGTTCATCATCATATATTTGAGTCTGCCTGACTAAGATTTACAAGATGACCATAGCATGCTTCAATGCTAACAATCTCCGTGGGATCGACCCTTACTCACGTAAGGTATTACTTGGACGACCCAGTGCACTTGCTGGTTAGTTGTGCGAAGTTGTGTAATGCCATGGTATTGAGCTACCACGTTTTTGGAGCCATTACCAGGGATTATGAGAGTTGTGAAAAGTATTGTTCACAATTTCGCGCACCAAGTTTTTGGCGCCGTTGCCGGGGATTGTTCAAGTTTTGAGCAAGCTTTTTGTCCGGTAACATCAGTGCCAAGATCCGGCAACAAGCACCAAGTTTTTGGCGCCGTTGCCGGGGATTGTTCGAGTATGGACAACTGACGGTTCATCTTGTTGCTTAGATTAGGTATTTTTTTTTTTCAGAGTTCTTAAGAATGAATTCTAGTGTTTCAAGGTGATGTTCTTATCATCACCAAAGCTGATTGATCATCATCAATTTAGCTCTTGAATGCAATGTCCTGCTGAAGCTTGGCTAGCTATGTCTAATTCATTTAGACTAAAGCTTTAGACTAACATTGCATGATTCCTGGAATTCTCATTAAGAATTTTGATACCTTTATTTTCTTTTTCATATAATTTTCGAAAAAAAAAAATTCAAAAAAAGTACAAAATCATAAAATCCAAAAATATTTCTTGTTTGAGTCTAGAGTCTCATGTTAAGTTTGGTGTCAATTGCATGTTTTTGCATTTATGCATGTGTCTTCATTAATCTTCAAGATGTTCTTGATGATTTTCTTGTTTTGATCTTTGAATTCTCTTGACTTGAGTGTTTTGTGTGTCTCATATGCATTAGTGTCAGTAGTGCTCAAACTGCTAAGTTTGGTGTCTTGCATGCATTGTTATTTGATTCTTGTTGCATTTTGACCTTTCCTTATTATTAAAAATCCAAAAATATTTTTAATTTGTGTCTTTTCAAGTCAATAATACAGAGAATTGAAGATTCAGAACATACTGCAGAGGAATCACACAAAAAAAGCTGGGCATTCAAAAATGCCCAGTGAAGAAGACAGACTGGCGTTTAAACGCCAGCCAGGGTGCCTGGTTGGGCGTTTAACGCCCAAAAAGGTATAGGTTTGGGCGTTAAACGCCAGAATGTGCACCATTCTGGGCGTTTAACGCCAGGATGGCAAAGGGGGAAGATTTTGTTTTCAAAATCAATTTTTTTTCAAGTTTTCAAAGTTTTTCAAAATCAAATCTTTTTCAAATCATATCTTTTCAATCAAATGTTTTCAAAATCAATTTCTTTCCTTTTTCAAAGATACTTACTAACAATTAATGATTTGATTGAACATTTTTTGCCTTTTCTGTTGAGAAAGGTTTTATGTTATGTTTGAATCATATCTTTTCTTGTTAGGCAAGTCATTAATTTTTAAAATCAAGTCTTTTTAAAATTGTTTTCAAATCATATCTTTTAAAATTATTTTCAAATCATATTTTCTCAATCACATTTTTTAAACCAATCATATCTTCTTAACCACATCTTTTTCAAAATAGTTTTCAATCAAATCTTTTTAATTTCTAATTTCAAAATCTTTTTCAAAAATCACTTTACTTCTTTCCCACTTTTGTTTTCGAAAATCAATTAGTGTTTTTCAAAATGTTTTCAAAATCTTTTACTTAATTTTCGAAAATTACTTCCCTTCTTCTCACATCCTTCTACTTTTGGACTAACACTATCCCTTAATGCAAAATTTGAACTCCATCTTCTTTGATAAATTCGAATTTTCTACTTCTGTCTTCTACTTTTCTTTTCTTCTGACACTTAAAGGAATCTCTATACTGTGACATAGAGGATTCCATATTTTCTTGTTCTCTTCTCTTTCATATGAGCAGGAACAAAGACAAAGGCATTCTTGTTGAAGCTGATCCTGAACCTGAAAGGACCTTGAAGCAAAAGCTAAGAGAAGCCAAAGCACAACTCTCTTTAGAGGACCTGACCGAATTCTTCAAGGAAGAAGAACCCATGGCAGCCGAAAACAACAACAATGCCAACAATGCAAGGAAGGTGCTGGGTGACTTTACTGCACCTACTCCTGATTTTTATGGGAGAAGCATCTCTATCCCTGCCATTGGAGCAAACAACTTTGAGCTTAAGCCTCAATTAGTTTCTCTAATGCAACAGAATTGCAAGTTCCATGGACTTCCAATGGAAGATCCTCATCAGTTCTTAGCTGAATTCTTGCAAATCTGTGACACAGTCAAGACTAATGGGGTAGACCCTGAGGTCTATAGACTGATGCTATTCCCTTTTGCTGTAAGAGACAGAGCTAGAATATGGTTGGACTCTCAACCTAAAGAAAGCCTGGACTCTTGGGAAAAGCTAGTCAATGCCTTCTTGGCAAAGTTCTTTCCACCTCAAAAATTGAGTAAGCTTAGAGTGGAAGTCCAAACCTTCAGACAGAAGGATGGTGAGTCCCTCTATGAAGCTTGGGAAAGATACAAACAATTAATCAGAAGATGTCCCTCAGACATGCTTTCTGAATGGAGCATCATAGGTATTTTCTATGATGGTCTCTCTGAACTATCCAAGATGTCTTTGGATAGCTCTGCTGGAGGATCTCTTCATCTGAAGAAGACGCCTACAGAGGCTCAAGAGCTAATTGAAATGGTTGCAAATAACCAATTCATGTACACTTCTGAAAGGAATCCTGTGAACAATGGGACTAGTCAGAAGAAAGGAGTTCTTGAGATTGACACTCTGAATGCCATACTGGCTCAGAACAAGATATTGACTCAACAAGTCAATTTGATTTCTCAAAGTCTGTCTGGAATGCAAATGCACCAAGCAGTACTAAGGAAGCTTCATCTGAGGAAGAAGCCTATGATCCTGAGAACCCTTCAATGGAAGAGGTGAATTACCTAGGAGAACCCTATGGAAACACCTATAATTCTTCATGGAGAAATCACCCCAATCTCTCATGGAAGAATCAAGAGAGACCTCAACAAGGTTTCAATAACAATAATGGTGGAAGAAACAGGTTTAGCAATGGCAAGCCTTTTCCATCATCTTCTCAGCAACAGACAGAGAGTTCTAAGCAGAGTACTTCTGACTTAGCAACAATGGTCTCTGATCTAATCAAAACCACTCAAAGTTTCATGAATGAAACAAGGTCCTCCATTAGAAATTTGGAAGGACAAGTGGGACAGCTGAGCAAGAAAATTACTGAACTCCCTCCTAGTACTCTCCCAAGCAACACAGAAGAAAATCCAAAAGGAGAGTGCAAAGCCATAACCATGGCCGAATATGGAGAGGAAAGAGAGGAGGTGGACGCCACTGAGGAAGACCTCAATGGGCGTGCACCAACCTCCTCTGAGTTCCCCAATGAGGAACCATGGGAATCTGAGGCTCAAAATGAGACCATAGAGATTCCATTGAACTTACTTCTGCCTTTCATGAGCTCTGATGAGTATTCTTCCTCTGAAGAGGATGAGTATGTCACTGAAGAGCAAGTTGCTAAATATCTTGGAGCAATCATGAAGCTAAATGACAAGTTATTTGGAAATGAGACTTGGGAAGATAAACCTCCCTTGCTCACCAAAGAACTAGATGACTTGTCTAGGCAGAAATTACCTCAAAAGAGACTGGGAAGTGCATGGATGAAACCATCATCCTTGGCAGACCCTTCCTAGCCACAGCAAAGGCTGTGATTGATGTTGATAGAGGAGAGTTGATCATTCAAGTGAATGAAGAATCCTATGTGTTTAAGGCTCAAGGATATCCCTCTGTCACCATGGAGAAGAAGCATAAAGAGCTTCTCTCAAATCAGAGACAAACAGAGCCCCCACAGTCAAACTCTAAGTTTGGTGTTGGGAGGCCACAACCAAACTCTAAGTTTGGTGTTGAACCCCCACATTCAAACTCTAAGTTTGGTGTTGGGAGGTTCCCACATTGCTCTGATCATTTGTGAGGCTCCATGAGAGCCATCTGTCAAGCTACTGACATTAAAGAAGCGCTTGTTGGGAGGCAACCCAATGTTATATTTTGACTATTTTCTTTTGTTATTTTACTTTATTTTGTAGGTTGATGATCATAAGAAGTCACAAAATCCATTGAAAAAGCAAAAACAGAATGAAAAACAGGAAGAAAAACAGCACACCCTGGAGGAAGAACTCACTGGCGTTTAAACGCCAGTGAGGCTAGCAGTTGGGCGTTTAACGCCCAGTCTGGCACCATTCTGGGCGTTTAACGCCAGAAAGGGGCACCAGACTGGCGTTAAACGCCAGAAAAGGGCAAGAACCTGGCGTTAAACGCCAGGAATGGGCACCAGCCCGGCGTTTAACGCCAGAATTGGCTCAAAACGTGATTTTGAGCAACATTTGGTGCAGGGATGACTTTTCCTTGACACCTAAGGATCTGTGGACCCCACAGGATCCCCAAACAACCCCACCACTCTCTCTTCTTCTTCACCCATTCACCAATCACTTCAACATCTCTTTCTCTTCACCACTCACATCCATCCTTCATAAAACACCACTTCTTCCCCTCTTTTGGCCTAACCACAAAGCCATCTCCCTCTCCTCCATTTCTTCTTCTTCTACTCTCTTCTTTCTTCTTTTGCTCGAGGACGAGCAAACATTTTAAGTTTGGTGTGGTAAAAGCATTGCTTTTTGTTTTTCCATAACCATTTATGGCATCCAAAGCCGGTTCAACTGAGAAGGCATGACCTCAAGCCCATCACTAAGAAGAAGATGGAGCAAACAAGAGACCCCTCTCATCAAGAGATCTCTGAGATACCTCAAGGGATGCACTTTCCTCCACAAGACTATTGGGAGCTACTGAACCTCCCTAGGAGAATTAAGTTCCAACATGGGACAACTAAGGGTGGAGCACCAAGAACATGCCATCCTCCTCCATGAAATTGGAGAAGATCAAAGGATCATGAGAGAGGAGCAACAAAGACAAGGAAGAGACAGTGAAGAGCTCAAGCACTCCATAGGATCTTCAAGAAGAAGAAAGAGCCGCCATCACTAAGGTGGACCCGTTCTTTAATCTCCTTGTTCTTTATTCTTCTGTTTTTCGAATTTTAGTGCTTTATGTTTATCCATGTTTGTGTCTTATGATCATTAGTGTCTTAGTGTCTATGCCTTAAAGCTATGAATACGAATCCATCACCTTTCTTAAATGAAAACTGTTTTTATCACAAAAGAACAAGAAGTACAGGATTTCAAATTCATCTTTAAAACTAGCTTAATTAGTTTGATGTGGTGACAATACTTGTTGTTTTCTGAATGTATGCTTGAACAGTGCATATGTCTTTTGAATTTGTGGTTCATGAATGTTAAAATTGTTGGCTCTTGAAAGAATGATGAAAAAGGAGACATGTTACTGAGGATCTGAAAAATCATAAAAATGATTCTTGAAGCAAGAAAAAGCAGTGAATACAAAAAAAAAAGAGAAAAAGAAGGAGAAAAACGAAAAAAAAAAAGGGGAGAAAGAGAAAAAGAAAGAAAAAGAAGGAAATAAAGTTGTGATCCAAGGCAATAAGAGTGTGCTTAAGAACCCTGGACACCTCTAATTGGGGACTTTAGCAAAGCTGAGTCACAATCTGAAAAGGTTCACCCAATTATGTGTCTGTGGCATGTATGTATCCGGTGGTAATACTGGAAGACAGAGTGCTTTGGGCCACGGCCAAGACTCAATAAGTAGCTGTGTTCAAGAATCATCATACTTAACTAGGAGAGTCAATAACACTATCTGGATTCAGAGTTCCTAAAGAAGCCAATCATTCTGAATTTCAAAGGATAAAGTGAGATGCCAAAACTGTTCGGAGGCAAAAAGCTACTAGTCCCGCTCATCTAATTTGGAGCTTAGTTTCATTGATAATTTGGAGTCTATAGTATATTCTCTTCTTTTTATCTTATTTGATTTTCAGTTGCTTGGGGACAAGCAACAATTTAAGTTTGGTGTTGTGATGAGCGGATAATTTGTACGCTTTTTGGCATTGTTTTTAGTATGTTTTTGGTAGTTTTAGTTGAGTTTTTATTATATTTTTATTAGTTTTTAGTTAAAATTCACTTTTCTGGACTTTACTATGAGTTTGTGTGTTTTTCTGTGATTTCAGGTATTTTCTGGCTGAAATTGAGGGATCTGAGCAAAAATCTGATCCAGAGACTCAAAAGGACTGCAGATGCTGTTGGATTCTGACCTCCCTGCACTCGAAGTGGATTTTCTGGAGCTACAGAAGCCCAATTGGCGCGCTCTCAACGGCGTTGGAAAGTAGACATCCTGGGCTTTCCAGCAATATATGATAGTCCATACTTTGCCCAAGATTTGATGGCCCAAACCGGCGTTCAAAGTCACCTCAAGAAATTCCAGCGTTAAACGCCGGAACTGGCACCTAAATGGGAGTTAAACGCCCAAACTGGCACCAAAATGGGAGTTAAACGCCAAGAAGAGTCTCTACACGAAAATTACTTCATTGCTTAGCCCAAGCACACACCGAGTGGGCCCGGAAGTGGATTTTTATGTCATTTACTCATCTCTGTACACCCTAGGCTACTAGTTTTCTATAAGTAGGACCTTTTACTATTGTATTTTAATCTTTGGATTGTTTTTGATCCTTTGATCATGTTTTATGATTGAACTCAATTTGGGAGGCTGGCCATTCGGCCATGCCTAGACCTTGTTCTTATGTATTTTCAACGGTGGAGTTTCTACACACCATAGATTAGGGTGTGGAGCTCTGCTGTACCTCGAGTATTAATGCAATTACTACTGTTCTTCTATTCAATTCTGCTTGTTCTTTGTCCAAGATATCACTTGTTCTTCAACATGAAGAAGGTGATGATTGACGCCCATCACCATTCTCACTCATGAACAAGGTGACTGACAACCATTCTTGTTCTACACGCATCTGAGGCTTAGTGAATATCTCTTGGATTCTTTAAAAGGAATCTTCGTGGTATAGGCAAGAACTGATGGCAGCATTCAAGAGAATCCGGAAGGTCTAACCTTGTCTGTGGTATTCTGAGTAGGATTCAATGACTGAATGACTGTGACGTGCTTCAAACTCCTAGCAGGCTAGGGCGTTAGTGACAGACGCAAAAGTATCAATGGATATTATTCCGGCCTGACCGAGAACCGACAGCTGAATTCCGCTATGCCGTGACAGGACATATGCAATCGCTTTCACTGAGAGGATGGGAGGTAGCTGCTGACAACAGTGAAACCCTACACGAGCTTGCCATGGAAAGGAGTAAGAAGGATTGGATGAAGGCAGTAGGAAAGCAGAGAGACGGAAGGGAAGGCATCTTCATACACTTGTCTGAAGCTCTTACACCAATGATATACATAAGTATCACTATCTTTATCTTTTATATTAGGTTCGTTCATCATCATATATTTGAGTCTGCCTGACTAAGATTTACAAGATGACCATAGCTTGCTTCAATGCTAACAATCTCCGTGGGATCGACCCTTACTCACGTAAGGTATTACTTGGACGACCCAGTGCACTTGCTGGTTAGTTGTGCGAAGTTGTGTAATGCCATGGTATTGAGCTACCACGTTTTTGGAGCCATTACCAGGGATTATGAGAGTTGTGAAAAGTATTGTTCACAATTTCGCGCACCAAGTTTTTGGCGCCGTTGCCGGGGATTGTTCAAGTTTTGAGCAAGCTTTTTGTCCGGTAACATCAGTGCCAAGATCCGGCAACAAGCACCAAGTTTTTGGCGCCGTTGCCGGGGATTGTTCGAGTATGGACAACTGACGGTTCATCTTGTTGCTTAGATTAGGTATTTTTTTTTTCAGAGTTCTTAAGAATGAATTCTAGTGTTTCAAGGTGATGTTCTTATCATCACCAAAGCTGATTGATCATCATCAATTTAGCTCTTGAATGCAATGTCCTGCTGAAGCTTGGCTAGCTATGTCTAATTCATTTAGACTAAAGCTTTAGACTAACATTGCATGATTCCTGGAATTCTCATTAAGAATTTTGATACCTTTATTTTCTTTTTCATATAATTTTCGAAAAAAAAAATTCAAAAAAAGTACAAAATCATAAAATCCAAAAATATTTCTTGTTTGAGTCTAGAGTCTCATGTTAAGTTTGGTGTCAATTGCATGTTTTTGCATTTATGCATGTGTCTTCATTAATCTTCAAGATGTTCTTGATGATTTTCTTGTTTTGATCTTTGAATTCTCTTGACTTGAGTGTTTTGTGTGTCTCATATGCATTAGTGTCAGTAGTGCTCAAACTGCTAAGTTTGGTGTCTTGCATGCATTGTTATTTGATTCTTGTTGCATTTTGACCTTTCCTTATTATTAAAAATCCAAAAATATTTTTAATTTGTGTCTTTTCAAGTCAATAATACAGAGAATTGAAGATTCAGAACATACTGCAGAGGAATCACACAGAAAAAGCTGGGCATTCAAAAATGCCCAGTGAAGAAGACAGACTGGCGTTTAAACGCCAGCCAGGGTGCCTGGTTGGGCGTTTAACGCCCAAAAAGGTATAGGTTTGGGCGTTAAACGCCAGAATGTGCACCATTCTGGGCGTTTAACGCCAGGATGGCAAAGGGGGAAGATTTTGTTTTCAAAATCAATTTTTTTTCAAGTTTTCAAAGTTTTTCAAAATCAAATCTTTTTCAAATCATATCTTTTCAATCAAATGTTTTCAAAATCAATTTCTTTCCTTTTTCAAAGATACTTACTAACAATTAATGATTTGATTGAACATTTTTTGCCTTTTCTGTTGAGAAAGGTTTTATGTTATGTTTGAATCATATCTTTTCTTGTTAGGCAAGTCATTAATTTTTAAAATCAAGTCTTTTTAAAATTGTTTTCAAATCATATCTTTTAAAATTGTTTTCAAATCATATTTTCTCAATCACATTTTTTAAACCAATCATATCTTCTTAACCACATCTTTTTCAAAATAGTTTTCAATCAAATCTTTTTAATTTCTAATTTCAAAATCTTTTTCAAAAATCACTTTACTTCTTTCCCACTTTTGTTTTCGAAAATCAATTAGTGTTTTTCAAAATGTTTTCAAAATCTTTTACTTAATTTTCGAAAATTACTTCCCTTCTTCTCACATCCTTCTACTTTTGGACTAACACTATCCCTTAATGCAAAATTCGAACTCCATCTTCTTTGATAAATTCGAATTTTCTACTTCTGTCTTCTACTTTTCTTTTCTTCTGACACTTAAAGGAATCTCTATACTGTGACATAGAGGATTCCATATTTTCTTGTTCTCTTCTCTTTCATATGAGCAGGAACAAAGACAAAGGCATTCTTGTTGAAGCTGATCCTGAACCTGAAAGGACCTTGAAGCAAAAGCTAAGAGAAGCCAAAGCACAACTCTCTTTAGAGGACCTGACCGAATTCTTCAAGGAAGAAGAACCCATGGCAGCCGAAAACAACAACAATGCCAACAATGCAAGGAAGGTGCTGGGTGACTTTACTGCACCTACTCCTGATTTTTATGGGAGAAGCATCTCTATCCCTGCCATTGGAGCAAACAACTTTGAGCTTAAGCCTCAATTAGTTTCTCTAATGCAACAGAATTGCAAGTTCCATGGACTTCCAATGGAAGATCCTCATCAGTTCTTAGCTGAATTCTTGCAAATCTGTGACACAGTCAAGACTAATGGGGTAGACCCTGAGGTCTATAGACTGATGCTATTCCCTTTTGCTGTAAGAGACAGAGCTAGAATATGGTTGGACTCTCAACCTAAAGAAAGCCTGGACTCTTGGGAAAAGCTAGTCAATGCCTTCTTGGCAAAGTTCTTTCCACCTCAAAAATTGAGTAAGCTTAGAGTGGAAGTCCAAACCTTCAGACAGAAGGATGGTGAGTCCCTCTATGAAGCTTGGGAAAGATACAAACAATTAATCAGAAGATGTCCCTCAGACATGCTTTCTGAATGGAGCATCATAGGTATTTTCTATGATGGTCTCTCTGAACTATCCAAGATGTCTTTGGATAGCTCTGCTGGAGGATCTCTTCATCTGAAGAAGACGCCTACAGAGGCTCAAGAGCTAATTGAAATGGTTGCAAATAACCAATTCATGTACACTTCTGAAAGGAATCCTGTGAACAATGGGACTAGTCAGAAGAAAGGAGTTCTTGAGATTGACACTCTGAATGCCATACTGGCTCAGAACAAGATATTGACTCAACAAGTCAATTTGATTTCTCAAAGTCTGTCTGGAATGCAAAATGCACCAAGCAGTACTAAGGAAGCTTCATCTGAGGAAGAAGCCTATGATCCTGAGAACCCTTCAATGGAAGAGGTGAATTACCTAGGAGAACCCTATGGAAACACCTATAATTCTTCATGGAGAAATCACCCCAATCTCTCATGGAAGAATCAAGAGAGACCTCAACAAGGTTTCAATAACAATAATGGTGGAAGAAACAGGTTTAGCAATGGCAAGCCTTTTCCATCATCTTCTCAGCAACAGACAGAGAGTTCTAAGCAGAGTACTTCTGACTTAGCAACAATGGTCTCTGATCTAATCAAAACCACTCAAAGTTTCATGAATGAAACAAGGTCCTCCATTAGAAATTTGGAAGGACAAGTGGGACAGCTGAGCAAGAAAATTACTGAACTCCCTCCTAGTACTCTCCCAAGCAACACAGAAGAAAATCCAAAAGGAGAGTGCAAAGCCATAACCATGGCCGAATATGGAGAGGAAAGAGAGGAGGTGGACGCCACTGAGGAAGACCTCAATGGGCGTGCACCAACCTCCTCTGAGTTCCCCAATGAGGAACCATGGGAATCTGAGGCTCAAAATGAGACCATAGAGATTCCATTGAACTTACTTCTGCCTTTCATGAGCTCTGATGAGTATTCTTCCTCTGAAGAGGATGAGTATGTCACTGAAGAGCAAGTTGCTAAATATCTTGGAGCAATCATGAAGCTAAATGACAAGTTATTTGGAAATGAGACTTGGGAAGATAAACCTCCCTTGCTCACCAAAGAACTAGATGACTTGTCTAGGCAGAAATTACCTCAAAAGAGACTGGGAAGTGCATGGATGAAACTATCATCCTTGGCAGACCCTTCCTAGCCACAGCAAAGGCTGTGATTGATGTTGATAGAGGAGAGTTGATCATTCAAGTGAATGAAGAATCCTATGTGTTTAAGGCTCAAGGATATCCCTCTGTCACCATGGAGAAGAAGCATAAAGAGCTTCTCTCAAATCAGAGACAAACAGAGCCCCCACAGTCAAACTCTAAGTTTGGTGTTGGGAGGCCACAACCAAACTCTAAGTTTGGTGTTGAACCCCCACATTCAAACTCTAAGTTTGGTGTTGGGAGGTTCCCACATTGCTCTGATCATTTGTGAGGCTCCATGAGAGCCATCTGTCAAGCTACTGACATTAAAGAAGCGCTTGTTGGGAGGCAACCCAATGTTATATTTTGACTATTTTCTTTTGTTATTTTACTTTATTTTGTAGGTTGATGATCATAAGAAGTCACAAAATCCATTGAAAAAGCAAAAACAGAATGAAAAACAGGAAGAAAAACAGCACACCCTGGAGGAAGAACTCACTGGCGTTTAAACGCCAGTGAGGCTAGCAGTTGGGCGTTTAACGCCCAGTCTGGCACCATTCTGGGCGTTTAACGCCAGAAAGGGGCACCAGACTGGCGTTAAACGCCAGAAAAGGGCAAGAACCTGGCGTTAAACGCCAGGAATGGGCACCAGCCCGGCGTTTAACGCCAGAATTGGCTCAAAACGTGATTTTGAGCAACATTTGGTGCAGGGATGACTTTTCCTTGACACCTAAGGATCTGTGGACCCCACAGGATCCCCAAACAACCCCACCACTCTCTCTTCTTCTTCACCCATTCACCAATCACTTCAACATCTCTTTCTCTTCACCACTCACATCCATCCTTCATAAAACACCACTTCTTCCCCTCTTTTGGCCTAACCACAAAGCCATCTCCCTCTCCTCCATTTCTTCTTCTTCTACTCTCTTCTTTCTTCTTTTGCTCGAGGACGAGCAAACCTTTTAAGTTTGGTGTGGTAAAAGCATTGCTTTTTGTTTTTCCATAACCATTTATGGCATCCAAAGCCGGTTCAACTGAGAAGGCATGACCTCAAGCCCATCACTAAGAAGAAGATGGAGCAAACAAGAGACCCCTCTCATCAAGAGATCTCTGAGATACCTCAAGGGATGCACTTTCCTCCACAAGACTATTGGGAGCTACTGAACCTCCCTAGGAGAATTAAGTTCCAACATGGGACAACTAAGGGTGGAGCACCAAGAACATGCCATCCTCCTCCATGAAATTGGAGAAGATCAAAGGATCATGAGAGAGGAGCAACAAAGACAAGGAAGAGACAGTGAGGAGCTCAAGCACTCCATAGGATCTTCAAGAAGAAGAAAGAGCCGCCATCACTAAGGTGGACCCGTTCTTTAATCTCCTTGTTCTTTATTCTTCTGTTTTTCGAATTTTAGTGCTTTATGTTTATCCATGTTTGTGTCTTATGATCATTAGTGTCTTAGTGTCTATGCCTTAAAGCTATGAATACGAATCCATCACCTTTCTTAAATGAAAACTGTTTTTATCACAAAAGAACAAGAAGTACAGGATTTCAAATTCATCTTTAAAACTAGCTTAATTAGTTTGATGTGGTGACAATACTTGTTGTTTTCTGAATGTATGCTTGAACAGTGCATATGTCTTTTGAATTTGTGGTTCATGAATGTTAAAATTGTTGGCTCTTGAAAGAATGATGAAAAAGGAGACATGTTACTGAGGATCTGAAAAATCATAAAAATGATTCTTGAAGCAAGAAAAAGCAGTGAATACAAAAAAAAAAAGAGAAAAAGAAGGAGAAAAACGAAAAAAAAAAGGGGAGAAAGAGAAAAAGAAAGAAAAAGAAGGAAATAAAGTTGTGACCCAAGGCAATAAGAGTGTGCTTAAGAACCCTGGACACCTCTAATTGGGGACTTTAGCAAAGCTGAGTCACAATCTGAAAAGGTTCACCCAATTATGTGTCTGTGGCATGTATGTATCCGGTGGTAATACTGGAAGACAGAGTGCTTTGGGCCACGGCCAAGACTCAATAAGTAGCTGTGTTCAAGAATCATCATACTTAACTAGGAGAGTCAATAACACTATCTGGATTCAGAGTTCCTAAAGAAGCCAATCATTCTGAATTTCAAAGGATAAAGTGAGATGCCAAAACTGTTCGGAGGCAAAAAGCTACTAGTCCCGCTCATCTAATTTGGAGCTTAGTTTCATTGATAATTTGGAGTCTATAGTATATTCTCTTCTTTTTATCTTATTTGATTTTCAGTTGCTTGGGGACAAGCAACAATTTAAGTTTGGTGTTGTGATGAGCGGATAATTTGTACGCTTTTTGGCATTGTTTTTAGTATGTTTTGGTAGTTTTAGTTGAGTTTTTATTATATTTTTATTAGTTTTTAGTTAAAATTCACTTTTCTGGACTTTACTATGAGTTTGTGTGTTTTTCTGTGATTTCAGGTATTTTCTGGCTGAAATTGAGGGATCTGAGCAAAAATCTGATCCAGAGACTCAAAAGGACTGCAGATGCTGTTGGATTCTGACCTCCCTGCACTCGAAGTGGATTTTCTGGAGCTACAGAAGCCCAATTGGCGCGCTCTCAACGGCGTTGGAAAGTAGACATCCTGGGCTTTCCAGCAATATATGATAGTCCATACTTTGCCCAAGATTTGATGGCCCAAACCGGCGTTCAAAGTCACCTCAAGAAATTCCAGCGTTAAACGCCGGAACTGGCACCTAAATGGGAGTTAAACGCCCAAACTGGCACCAAAATGGGAGTTAAACGCCAAGAAGAGTCTCTACACGAAAATTACTTCATTGCTTAGCCCAAGCACACACCAAGTGGGCCCGGAAGTGGATTTTTATGTCATTTACTCATCTCTGTACACCCTAGGCTACTAGTTTTCTATAAGTAGGACCTTTTACTATTGTATTTTAATCTTTGGATTGTTTTTGATCCTTTGATCATGTTTTATGATTGAACTCAATTTGGGAGGCTGGCCATTCGGCCATGCCTAGACCTTGTTCTTATGTATTTTCAACGGTGGAGTTTCTACACACCATAGATTAGGGTGTGGAGCTCTGCTGTACCTCGAGTATTAATGTAATTACTACTGTTCTTCTATTCAATTCTGCTTGTTCTTTGTCCAAGATATCACTTGTTCTTCAACATGATGAAGGTGATGATTGACGCCCATCACCATTCTCACTCATGAACAAGGTGACTGACAACCATTCTTGTTCTACACGCATCTGAGGCTTAGTGAATATCTCTTGGATTCTTTAAAAGGAATCTTCGTGGTATAGGCAAGAACTGATGGCAGCATTCAAGAGAATCCGGAAGGTCTAACCTTGTCTGTGGTATTCTGAGTAGGATTCAATGACTGAATGACTGTGACGTGCTTCAAACTCCTAGCAGGCTAGGGCGTTAGTGACAGACGCAAAAGTATCAATGGATATTATTCCGGCCTGACCGAGAACCGACAGCTGAATTCCGCTATGCCGTGACAGGACATATGCAATCGCTTTCACTGAGAGGATGGGAGGTAGCTGCTGACAACAGTGAAACCCTACACGAGCTTGCCATGGAAAGGAGTAAGAAGGATTGGATGAAGGCAGTAGGAAAGCAGAGAGACGGAAGGGAAGGCATCTTCATACACTTGTCTGAAGCTCTTACACCAATGATATACATAAGTATCACTATCTTTATCTTTTATATTAGTTTCGTTCATCATCATATATTTGAGTCTGCCTGACTAAGATTTACAAGATGACCATAGCTTGCTTCAATGCTAACAATCTCCGTGGGATCGACCCTTACTCACGTAAGGTATTACTTGGACGACCCAGTGCACTTGCTGGTTAGTTGTGCGAAGTTGTGTAATGCCATGGTATTGAGCTACCACGTTTTTGGAGCCATTACCAGGGATTATGAGAGTTGTGAAAAGTATTGTTCACAATTTCGCGCACCACAGACCAACCTCTGGATCTCTCAAGACACATCCGGCATGCTATGGAGCATGTACAAATCGCGGGCAACTTACCTTTCCCCGCCTTGGTCTCAACTCTTGTCTCAGCAGCCGGAGTCTCCTGCAGAGCTGGGGACACCAAAGCCATGCTTCCACGGGATGATCAATATGTCCCTAACGGGAAATACCTCAGACTTTTAGCAGCCACTACAAGCTAGCCTCCTGAGCCGGTTGAAGATATTCCTTCTTCAACACCACAAGCATCTACCACTGAAAAATTACTCCAGCAGATACTTGAAAAGTTGGATCGGCATGAACAGAAAGCAAAGATGAGAGAGCGCCGTAACGAGCGCCGATTCAAACACCTCAAGGAGCTACTCAAAGGACGCTTCAGAGACTCAGACACCCCGGACTCCACTTCTTTTACCAGCCTCGGGAGCCATGATGATCCCGACTGTGGAGATACTGCCACCAGCCCACCTCTGTTCCTGACGGACGGCACCGAGGACGGTGCAAAGCCTTAAGTGTGGGGAGGTCGGTCAGTACCTGACTTCCGGAGGTAAATTCTCTTCTCTGACACCAATAATTAGGATATTTTAGTTAGATTTTTCTTTCTTTTATAGAATAGAATAAATTGCATAGGTTAGGATAGTTGCATGCATGTTCTACTTGATTGAAAAGACAATAAGTTTCTTTTAAAAATCTATCTTTGGAACAAAATTTCACTAATTTTTCAAAATTTTTATGATAAATCTGCTTGAGTTGTATTTGGAACATGATGTTTGAGCTAAAGAACACACAACCTGTGAAAGATTTGAGCCTTTATGTATGGTTACATTATTTAACCATAATTATTTTATTCTTGTGTGTTTACTTCTCTATAATTGTAATCTATATTTTATTTTATCTTATATGTCCAATATTTATTATATTTACATGCTTGCACATGATTGAGGCCATTATTTGTTTAAACTCACTTATCCAAATCAAGCCTACCCTTTTCAATTACCCTTGTTAACCACTTTGAGCTTTTAAAACCCCATTTGTTCTATATTGTACCACATTACTAACCTTAAGCTGAAAAACAATTGCATATCCCAAATTGAATCTTTGGTTAGCTTAAGATAGAATTGTGTGTGCTAGTTAAGTATGGGAAATTGTGGGAACAAAAATTGTTAAGGGAATGTGTCATGAAAATTTAAAGGAAATTTGGATACCCGCTCATGTGAAAATATAAGAATGAAAAATCTATGTGCATTGATAAGCTTTATTTATATAAAAAAAAAATCAATCAATAAATAAGGGGACAAAATTACCCCAATGTTAAATTCAGAATTCAAAGATCAATGCACATATGATAGAATTAAAATACAAGGTTGAAACATGAGTATGGGTTGAAAAAGGGAATTATGGGTAGCTAGGCATGAATTTAAAAGTATATAGAATATATGTATATTAGGTGAGAGCTTGGATTAATTAAAGATTCAATTTATAAAGCTCACTTAGCCACATGTATATCCTTACCTGCACCTTGGCCCCATTACAACCCTGAAAAGACCTCATGATGTTTGCATTGGTATATTAACTGTTGTTGATTGGTTAGGAGAAAACAAAAGTTAGAAAGCATGACTAGAGAAGAATAGAGTGATTACCCTATACACTAGAGATTAGAGCATACATACTTTATCAGTGAGGGTTCAATGCTTGAATTTTCATGTTTTCGGCCTTCATAAGCTATCTTCTTGCACTTTTATCGGTTTTATTACATGATGATAGAATTAGTGGAATTTGATTTGTAATTGTTTTGAAGGGCTTATTTACTTTTGATCAAGAGGATAATAATCATATAGTTGCATTTATTTATATATATAGGATTGCATTGCATTTCATGAGTTTCTGCATGTTCATACTTATTTCCTTGTCTCCTTCAAATTAGCATGAGGATATGCTAATGTTTAAGTGTGGGGAGGTTGATAAACCACTATTTTATAGTTTATATTGTGTTTAATTGTGTGGTTTTGTCGTGATCCTTACCCACTTATTCGTCAATTTAGCATGCATTTAGATTTCCTTCTTGAATTTATTACATGTTTGAAAATTGTTTCCTAGAGACTTTAATTATTTAATTTTAATTCTCCTTTATTCCATTCGATGTCGTAATCTGTGTGTCAAGTGTTTCAGGCTTTATAGGACATGAATGAGACGGAGATTGGAGAGGAAGCTAGCAAAAATGGAAGGAACACAAGAATTTGAGGAGATAACCAGCGAAAAGTGACGCGGTCGCATGGCTCACGCGACCGCGCGAAGGAGCGCAAATTGCAGTGACGCGGCCGCTTGGCTTGCGCGGCCGCGCGGATTGGAAAGCACAAGCAACGCGGTAGCGTGGATGACGCGAACGCGTGAAGAGGAAAAGCGCCAGCGACGCGTCCGTATGGACGACGCGATCGCGTGACATGCGCGATCTGCATAAACTTCATTGAGTAGTTTAGATCTAGTTTTTCACTCTTTTAGGTTTTTCTCTCTAGTTTTTAAAATTTTAATTTTCAATTGATCTTAGCATTGGAACATTGAGAAGAGTTATTTTCCTCATCAAGACTTCATCACTCTAGTTTGTTCTCTTAACTTGGTTTTATTCTTCCATGTTCTTTGTTATGTTCAATTTTGTCATTCAGATACTTTTATGATTAATTAATGCAAGGATTATTTCTTTTTAATTTAATTTCCATTCCAATAATCATGTCTTCTTTAATTCCCTTTCATGTGCCATGGATTTTTTATTTACAATGCGTGAGTAGTTTCATTACTTGATGGGGAATTGATTAAAGGGAACTCTTGAGTTGGAAGGATTGAAAGAAAAATTTGTAATTGGATTAAATGTTGGATTGCTATCCTGTCACCGACGCCAATCCCTTTAAACTAAGTGGGTTGCAACTTGTGAACAGATCTGGCATTTCCACTTGTTTGACTTTCTCTTACCTAGTAAGGGATAACCAAACAGAACAACTATTAATTATAAATTAATCTTACAATCACACCATCAATGATAGAGATTCTAACCAATCAATTCCCAGTCAAGGCCTTTCATTTTTATTATTTAAAATTCCTCAATTTAAATCTCAATTTACTTAGCTCAACTCTTTTTGGAATATCTGATTAATAATACAGCACACTTTTCTACAACTCGTTGGGAGACGACCTGGGACTTGAAACTCTCAGTAATTTTAATTTAAACTTTCAGTGACATATTTCTAAATTGATAGGCAGATTTTCGGTGAGTTAAGAACTATACTTGCAACGTAACCATTTTAATAAATTTTTAATTCACCAGCTTCTGTATCCTCATCAGGCACCATTTTTGATGATCGGATTTCCTATCGGTAAACAAATATAAAAATATAATCGCGTTGTAAGTATAGCTTCTAAACCAACAGAAAATCCTTTCGTACAAACGTTTGGTTGTCACAAGTAACAAACCCAATAAAATTTATAAACCGAAGTATTCAAACCTCGGGTCGTCTTCTCAAGGAATTGCAGGGAAGTGTGTTTTATTATTGGTTATGGAAAACAGTGTTTTTGGGTTTCGAAAAGGTTTTGAACAGGAGAAATGGATTGCAGGAATTAATAAATTAATAACTAAGAAATCTCTTGGCAAGGTATGAAAACTGGAAGTCCTATCCTAGTTATCCTTATCGATTGTGATGAGAATTATACTTTTGCTCCCACTAAGTCAACCTCTAACTATGAAGGTAAGTTAAGTGGACAAATCAATTTAACACCTAAAGTCCTAGTCAACTCCTTAAGGAAAGACTAGAGTTATAGGAATCTAAATCAATCAGCAAAGGTAACAATTATCAATCACGATGAGTTTGACAACTCAAGAGTCACCAATTAATCAACCAAAGCCAAAAGAGAAAAATCCAAATTATTTATATAATAAATAAAAGAAAGCAGTCATAAGTATGAAATACCTCAAATTTATATTAAATAAGAAAATCAATCTAAACATAAAGAGTTTATAAACCAAATTGAGAAAATAAATAAAAGGAACTTTTGAACCTGAAAATTGAGGAAGATGAAATCCTAATTCCTTTAAGAGGAATCCTAATCCTAAATCCTAAGAGAGAGCAGAGGGCCTCTCTCCCTCTAAAACTACATCTAAAAACTAAAATTATTAATTATGAATGTATACTGTATCCAGTGTCTCCTCTTGAATGGATGGATTCCTCCATTTATAATCCTTTAATCTGTGTTCTCTGACTTGGATCTGGACCAAAAAGGGCCCAGAAGTCGCTGGGGCCGACTTCTGCAAATTCTGCAGATCGCGCACGTCACGTGTCCGCATGGGTCACGCGGTCATGTCATCTGGAGTGTTGCTCTTCCACGCGGTCGTATTAGTCATGCATCCTCGTCAGTTGTGTTTCGCAAGTCACGCGTTCGCGTCGTCCATGCGCTCACGTCGATGCTAATTTACGCAAAGCACACGTTCGCGTCATCCATGTGGACACGTCACTGCCAGTTTCTCCAAAAACTCCAATTTGTGCTTTCCTTCCATTTTTGTATGTTTCCTTTTCATCCTTTAAGTCATTCCTGCCCTATAAAACCTGAAAGTACTCAACACACAAATCACGGCATCGAATGGTAATAAAGGATAATTAAATTTGATTATTTTAAAGCATAGGAAACATGTTTTCTCATATGTCATATCCTAAGGAAGGAATTGTAAAACCATGCAAATTCATATGAATAAGTAGGTGAAGAGTTGATAAAATCATTCAATTTAAGCACAAGATTTATCATAAAATAGTGGTTTATCAACCTCCCCACACTTAAACATTAGCATGTCCTCATGCTAAGCTCAAGAGAAGCTATAAAGGAGTGAAGAAGAATGATAGAGAGTATGCAACGCAACCTATCTATGTGAATGCAACTACATGCAAAATGTTTCTACCTACTTGGTTAGAAGTAAACAAGTTCTCCTAGACAAATATGAATCAAATTTCACTAATTCAAATTACACAATAAAAGACAAGTAAACTTGTAAGAAGATAGCTCATGAAAGCAAGGAACATAGAATCAAGCATTGAACCCTCACTGGTAGTGTATATGCACTCTAATCTCTCAAGTGTCTAGGGTCAATCACTCTACTCTTCTCTAGTCATGCTTTCTAAACTTTGTTCTTCATCTAATCAATCAACAAATATTTAGTATACGAATGCAAACATCATGAGGTCTTTTCAAGGTTGTAATGGTGCCAAGACAAGGGTGAGGATGTATATATAAGGCTAAGTGAGCTAACAAAGTGAATCCTTTATTAGTCTAAGATCTCACCTAACATATGCATACTTTATATAATTTAAAATGCTTTACCTAGCTACCCAAATTTATTTTTTTTCACTTTTGTATTACATACTCATGTATCAAACTTATTTTTGAATTTTGTCCCATGTGCATTGATTCTTTTTGTTTTGCATTTGGGGTAATATTTTTTTTTTGTATCCCCTTATTTAATTACTTAATTAATTTTTTTATTATTATCAATGCACATGGTAATTTAATTATTTTGATTTCACATGAGCATGCTTCCCAAATTTTCAAATAACTTATTCAATTTAATTCCCTACTTTTTTTTTCTATCATCCCATGTTCCCATAAAATTCCCCACACTTAAATTATACACAATATCTATCTTAAGCTAACCAAGGATTCAACTTGGAATTTTTATTTTGTTTTTCAGCTTAAGGCTAGTAATGTGGTTATGAAATATAAGGGGTTAAAAAGGCTCAAAGGGACTAACAAAGATGGCATAAAAGGTAGGTTTATTTGGGATAAGTGAGCAAAAATATAAATAATGGCCTCAATCATATGCAAGCATGTAAATATACCAAACAATGGACATATATACTGGAACAAAATCTAGATTGCAATTATAGAGAAGGAAACACACAAGAATAAAATATTATGGTTAAATAATGTAACCATGCAATTAAGCTCAAATCTCACAGGTTGTGTGTTCTTTGGCTCAAAAACCATGTTCCAAATACAACTTCCAAACAAGTTTAACACAAATTTTTCAATTTAACTTAGTGAAATACTATAAAAATTTCTTGAAAAAGAAAATATTACTTCAACCAAGTAGTAACTAAATGCATAAAATCAAACAAACATGCAAATGCAACAATTAACAAATTAACATTGGTGTTGAAAAAAAGAAGTAACTAACCCACGGAGATCGGTATCAACCTCCCCACACTTAAAGATTGCACCGTCCTCGGTGCATGCTAAGATGTACAGGTGGATGGGTGGCTCCGCAGCTAGTGCTCTTTTTGTTCCTTTCCTTGCCGGTGGTTTGGGAGTAGCTTTCTCTTTACCTTTCTTGGTGGCTATCCTAAAAAGGGAAAAAGAAAGTAACAAGTAAAGCTAGGGGTTCCAACAAGGAAGAGAACAGGAAATGTGGTAATCAATGCACACTAAAGAAGAATGACGTTAACACATGGTCATGACTACATGTGAAAAGTCATCAATGAAAATATAGCAAGTGCATGTGATGACAGTTAAATGCAAGATGTTTATTGGCATGCTAGCAAAGGCATGAGTAGCATAGATCAAGCATTCAATGTCCAAGTTAGATTACCAAGTCTTCCAAACTAACAATATGCTTGTAATAACAATTATATAAAAATTAATAAAATAGAAAAAGGGTTTTGTGAAAAGCAAGCATTTAGAGTAGTAGATTAAAAGAAACTAAAAATAGTGCACAATGCCATATGGGCGTTTTTACAAACACAAAGCATGCATGTTAAATAAGGTATGGAAAGTATTAATTTGAACATGCAAGCAACCCTAAAAAAATAATATATAATTGTCAAACAATTTTTTAACAATCCACAAGCAAAATAATGACCCAAATAAATTTCCAACACCAATTAAAAGAAAAAGAAAGAAAAAGAAAAAGAAGGGAAAGAAAATATTTAGATTTGGGAAGAAAAGATAAGATAGTTGGCGGTGATTTGGATAAGCTAGGCGGCGCAGGTGACGCGAACGCGTAGAGCATGTGTTCGCGCGGATGGCGCAATTTGTAAGTGACGCGGACACGTGGGCGACGTGTACGCGTGATGGGGTTTGTGCTTCCATCACCATTCCAGCCCCACTCCGTCACAACATGCTACCATACACCCGTTTACGTCGATTTTACAGGGCCACGCGTTCGCGTGGGTGACACAGACGCGTGGGAGGCAATTTTCCCACATGACGTGGACGCGTGGATCAATTTGTGCCAAAGGCATGCCTCCAACCACGCCTTCGCATGACTCTCTGTAAAATCTCTTTTCTTCCCAACACACATATGACGCAGACGCGTCAGCGACGCTTACGCGTCACGTGCGTGTTTTTTTTTTTGCAATATGCATAATGCAATGCTAATATAAATGTTATGCATGATTTCAAGTTCAATAAAAACTCAAAAACAGACTAAAATTAAAACTGAAAAAAGGAACGATCATACCATGGTGGGTTGTCTCCCACCTACCACTTTTAGTTAAAGTCCTTAAGTTGGACATTCTGGTGAGCTTCTTGTCATGGCGGCTTGTGCTTGAACTCATCTTGAAACTTCCACCAATGCTTGGTCTTCTAATAAGCTCTATCCATACTAAGTAAATTCCTCTAGCTTTGATGGGGTTCTTCACAAGCTTTGAGCTCCCAAAGTTGATCCTCATATATTCCCGGATCCCAAATCTTGTTTCTACACCCGTCTTCAAGTTGATTTTCATGATTTCATCCGGGTGGTTCAGCTTTAGAATTCTCACTGAAGCATCCAAACAACTTTCTAGACCCATTCAATTGAGCTCTATACCAACCTTTGCGTTTAAACTTAAAGCTTCCAACCATAATGAACTTTGCAGGATAATTCTTACTACTGACCATCTTCCTCTTACTCTTAATGCCACAAAGAGCTCTAAGTTGACCATCCGTCTCCAGTAGCCCATATTCAAGTGGAATTAGAAAGCTAAGAGATATGAATTTTACCCACTTGAATATTGTGAAGGATGATGGCAACTTAGGGGGAGGGGTTTCTAATGAACTTGCAAGCTCCACTCCTTTGTGTTCTTCTTTGACAACTACCACCTCTTTGCAAGCTTCTTCAACATCAACCTCTTCCTCTTGGTAGCTTTCTTCCAATTCAATCTCTTCTTCATTGCTCACCAAGGGCATGGGAGGTTGTGCTTCTTCTTCTTTAATCTCCATGCCAAGTCCAATAGGAGGGGATTCAAATGTAGATAAGAATTCTTGAATGATTGAATCCATCTCTTGATCGTCCCCTTCAAAGTCTTCAACCATGATATGCTTTGGAGGTTGTACACCCCCCTCAACATCATTTTCAAACGTCTTTGAAGGAGACTCTATGACTTGAGTTTCCCATGGAGGTTCTGCATCTCCTAAGTCTTCAACCACTTCTTCCTCTTCAATGGCAGGCATAGCTTCTTCCAATTGTTCCAATACAAAATCGTGCTGCTCACTGTCCACCGGAGTTTCTAACTTCTTCTTCATGCCACGTTCTTAATTAGATTCTCCACATGAAGCCATAGGGGTTCCTTGAATGTCTGAACGTCGGGAAGGTAATCGATTTATTGCTTGATCCAGTTGGCGAAGGGTTTCATAAAATTTTTCCACTGTTTCCTTGAGACGATCCCTTGATTCTTGTTGCGCTCAGCTATCATAAGTACGATCATAGTGCTCTTGGATTGATAGATATGGAGATGGTGTATATTGAGGTGGTGGTTCTTGGGAGTAATTGGGGTGGAACTGGGGTGGTTCTATATATGGTTCATACGGTTCATAGGGTGGTTGGTATGGTGGATATGGGTTAGGGTCATATGGAGGTGAATAGAGGAAAGGGGCTTGTGAGTATGGTGGTCCAAAATCATGTTGAGGAGGGAGTTCATAGGCATATGGTGCTGGTTGTTGATAATCAAAAGATTGCTCACCAAAGCCATTGCCTTGATATGCATCACAGAATGGTTGTTGATAGTCCAATGGAGGTGGTTGTTGCCATGAGGGTTGATCAAATCCTTGTGGCTCCTCCCATCTTTGATTGTTCTATCCTTGGTGCATGTTGTTATTATAATCTACTCTTCCTGAAACATAATTATAACCAGACTCATAGCCAATGGGGTGAGAGTTCATAGTAATGAGAGAAAATAAAAACAAAAATTAATAAAAAAGAAAATATTTTGAAAAAGATATGATTTTCGAAAAAAAAGATAAGATAAGAATTTGAAAAAAAAGATAAGATAAGATTTTGAAAAAAAGATATGATTTTTTTTTTAAAAAGGATAAGATTTTGAAAAAGATATGATTTTTTTGAAAAAGATATGATTTTTTTTTTAAAAAGATTTGAATTTTGAAAAATAAGATAAGATAAGATAAAAAATTTAAAATAAAAATCTGAAATTTTTTTTTAAAATATTTACAATAACCAATAATAAGGCACATGTTTGCAATTCCCCGGCAACGGCACCATTTTTGACGATCGGATTTCCTATCGGTAAACAAATATAAAAATATAATCGCGTTGTAAGTATAGTGATGAGCGGATAATTTATACGCTTTTTGGCATTGTTTTTAGGTAGTTTTTAGCAAGTTCAAGCTACTTTTAGGGATGTTTTCATTAGTTTTTATGTTAAATTCACATTTCTGGACTTTACTATGAGTTTGTGTGTTTTTCTGTGATTTCAGGTAAATTCTGACTGAAGTTGAGGGATTTGAGCAAAACTCTGAAAAAGGCTGACAAAAGGACTGCTGATGCTGTTGGATTCTGACCTCCCTGCACTCGAAATGGATTTTCTGGAGCTACAGAACTCCAAATGGCGCGCTCTCAACGGCGTTGGAAAGTAGATATCCAGGGCTTTCCAGAAATATATAATAGTCCATGCTTTATTCGAAGATTGACGACGTAACTTGGCGTTAAACGCCAAGTTCATGCTGCTGTCTGGAGTTAAACGCCAGAAAAACGTCATGATCCGGAGTTGAACGCCCAAAACACGTCATAACTCAAAGTTCAACGCCAAGAGAAGCCTTAGCTCGTGGATTGATCAAGCTCAGCCCAAGCACACACCAAGTGGGCCCCGGAAGTGGATTTATGCATCAATTACTTACTGATGTAAACCCTAGGAGCTAGTTTATTATAAATAGGATGAATTATTAATGTATTAGATATCTTTGGTCTCAGTTTTGTTTTATTCTTCATCCTAAGAGACTATTGATCACGTTTTAAGGGGGCTGGCCATTCGGCCATGCCTGACCCTCTTTCACTTATGTATTTTCAACGGTGGAGTTTCTGCACACCATAGATTAAGGGTGTGGAGCTCTGCTGTACCTCAAGTATTAATGAAGTTCTATTTTCTTTTATTCGATCTCTATCTTATTCTTATTCCAAGATATTCATTCGCACCTAAGAACATGATGAATGTAATGAGTTAGATAACCCTCATTATTATTCTCACTTATGAACGCGCGTGATTGACAACCACTTTCGTTCTACATGCAACCGAGCTTGAATGTGTATCTCTTAGATTCCCCAACAGAATCTTCGTGGTATAAGCTAGATAGATGGCGGCATTTATGAGGATCCGGAAAGTCTCACCTTGTCTGTGGTATTCCGAGTAGGATCCTGGGAATCCGGAAAGTCTAACCTTGTCTGTGGTATTCCGAGTAGGATTCCGGTAATGAATGACTGTGACGTGCTTCAAACATGTAACCTGCTGGGCGTTAGTGACAGACGCAAAAGAATCAATGGATTCTATTCCAGTAGGAGCGGGAACCAACCGGTGATTGGCCGTACTGTGACAGAGTGCGTGAGCATTAGCTTTCACTGCGAGGATGGGATGTAGCCATCAACCATGGGTGATGCCTCCAGACTGATTAGCTGTGCGAGTGACAGCCGCATAGGATATTTTCCCGAGAGGATGAAAGTAGCCACAGCTGATGGTGAACCCCTATACACAGCTTGCCATGGAAAGGAGTAAGAAGAATTGAGTAGAAGCAGTGGGAAGGCAGACATCCGTGAGTCATACAGCACCTCCATACACTTATCTGAAATTCTCACCAATGAATCTACATAAGTATTTCTATCCTTTTATTTTATTATTCCTATCCTCGAACCCATAAATAATGTTTAATTCGCCTGACTGAGATCTACAAGGTGACCATAGCTTGCTTCATACCAACAATCTCTGTGGATTCGACCCTTACTCACGTAAGGTTTATTACTTGGACGACCCAGTACACTTGCTGGTTAGTTGAACGGAGTTGTGAAAATAAACAGTGCCCTAAGGGTATATTCATACAAGTACAAAGAACATAAGGATCACAATTTCGTCCACCAAGTTTTTGGCGCCGTTGCCGGGGATTGTTCGAGTATGGACAACTGACGGTTCATCTTGTTGCTCAGATTAGGTAATTTTCTTTTCAAAATCTTTTTTTCAAAATTTTTCTTTTATTTTTCGTGTTTTTAAACTTTATTTTCGAAAAATAATAATAAAAATCCAAAAAAAGTAGAAATTCATAAAAATCAAAAATATTTTGTGTTTCTTGTTTGAGTCTTGTGTTAATTTTTAAGTTTGGTGTCAATTGCATGCTTTTAAAAATTTTTCTTGCATTTTTCGAAAATTCCATGCATTCATAGTGTTCTTCATGATCTTCAAGTTGTTCTTGACAAGTCTTCTTGTTTGATCTTGATGATTTCTTGTTATGTGTTGTTTGTTGTTTTTCTTGTGCATCTTTGCATCCATAATTTCCATGCATTAAAGATTTCTAAGTTTGGTGTCTTGCATATTTTCTTTGCATCAAAAATTTTTCAAAATTATGTTCTTGATGTTCATCATGATCTTCATAGTGTTCTTGGTGTTCATCTTGACATTCATAGCATTCTTGCATGCATCTTGTGTCTTGATCCAAAATTTTCATGTTTTGGGTCATTTTTGTGTTTTTCTTTAAAAATTTAAAAAAAAAATATATCTTTTCCTTATTTCCCTCCAAATTTTCGAAATTTTGGGTTGACTTGGTCAAAAATTTTCAAAATTAGTTGTTTCTTACAAGTCAAGTCAAAATTTCAATTTTTAAAATCTTATCTTTTCAAAATCTTTTTCAAAAATCATATCTTTTTCATTTTTTTATTTTTCGAAAAATTCAAAAATCTTTTTCTTATCTTTATATTTAATTTTCGAAAATTAGCTAACAATTATTGTGATTGGTTCAAAAATTTGGAGTTTATTACTTTCTTGTTAAGAAAGGTTCAATCTTTAAATTCTAGAATCTTATCTTGTAGTTTCTTGTTGGTTAAGTCATTTTGAAAATTAAATCTTTTTCAAAATATCTTCTTCTTAAAACTTTTATCTTATTCTTTTTCAAAATTTTATATTTTTCAAAATTTGATTTCAAAATATCTTATCTAACTTTTTATCTTCTTATCTTTTTAAATTTTGATTTCAAATCTTTTTCAATCAACTAACTAACTTCTTGTTTGTTTCTTATCTTTTTCAAAACCATCTAACTACTTTTCCCTCTTCTATTTTCGAAAATATCTCTTTCTTTTTTTTAAAAAAAATTCTTTTTAATTAATTAATTGTTTCATATTTTAATTTTAATTACATTTTATTTCTAGTTTTCGAAAATAACTAACCTCTTTTTCAAAATTATTTTCGAAATTTCTCTTCTCTTTTCTTCTTCTATTTAATTATTTAATTACTAACACTTCTCTTCACCTCTCTTCATCCAAAAATCCGAACCCTCTTCATTCTTCTACTCCCTTCTTTTTCAACTAACATAAAGGAATCTCTATACTGTGACATAGAGGATTCCTCTCTCTTTTCTTGTTTTCTTCTCTTTCATATGAGCAGGAACAAGGATAAAGGCACTCTTGTTGAAATTGATCCAGAACCTGAAAGGACTCTGAAGAGAAAATTAAGAGAAGCTAAATTACAACAATCCAGAAGAAACCTTCTTGAAATTTTCGAACAAGAGAAAGAGATGGCAGACGAAAATAATAATAATAATGCAAGGAGAATGCTTGGTGACTTCACAAAACCAACGTCCAAGTTTGATGGAAGAAGCATCTCCATTCCTGCCATTGGAGCCAATAATTTTGAGCTTAAGCCTCAACTAGTTGCTTTAATGCAACAAAACTGCAAGTTTTATGGACTTCCATCTGAAGATCCTTACCAGTTTTTAACTGAGTTCTTGCAGATCTGTGACACTGTAAAGACAAATGGAGTTGATCCTGAAGTCTACAGACTCTTGCTTTTCCCTTTTGCTGTAAGAGACAGAGCTAGAGTATGGTTGGATTCACAACCCAAGGATAGCCTGGACTCATGGGATAAGCTAGTCACTGCCTTCTTGGATAAGTTCTTTCCTCCTCAAAAGCTGAGCAAGCTGAGAGTGGATGTTCAAACCTTCAAACAAAAAGATGGTGAATCCCTCTATGAAGCTTGGGAAAGATATAAGCAGCTGACCAAAAGATGTCCATCTGACATGTTTTCAGAATGGACCATATTAGATATATTCTATTATGGTCTCTCTGAATTTTCGAAAATGTCATTGGACCATTCAGCAGGTGGATCTATTCACCTGAAGAAAACGCCTGAAGAGGCTCAAGAACTCATTGACATGGTTGCAAATAACCAGTTCATGTACATATCTGAGAGGAATTCCGTGAATAATGGGGTACCTCAGAAGAAAGGAGTTCTTGAAATTGATGCTCTGAATGCCATATTGGCTCAGAACAAAATGTTGACTCAACATGTCAACATAATCTCTCAAAATCTGAATGGATTGCAACATGCATCCAACAGTAATAGAGAGGCAGCTTCTGAAGAAGCTTATGATCCTGAGAACCCTGCCATGGCAGAGGTTAATTACTTAGGTGAACCTTATGGAAACACCTATAACTCATCATGGAGAAATCATCCAAATTTCTCCTGGAAGGATCAACAAAAACCTCAACAAGGTTTTAACAATGGTGGACGCAATAGGCTAGGCAATAACAAGCCATATCCATCATCTTCTCAGCAACAGACAGAGAATTCTGAACAAAACAATTCTAATTTAGCCAATATAGTCTCTGATCTGTCAAAGGCCACTTTCAGTTTCATGAATGAAACCAGATCTTCCATTAGAAATTTGGAGGCACAAGTAGGCCAGCTGAGTAAGAAAGTTATTGAAACTCCTCCCAGTACTCTCCCAAGCAATACAGAAGAAAATCCAAAAGGAGAGTGCAAGGCCATTGATTTAATCAAAGTGGCCGAATGTACAAAGGAGGAGGAGGACGAAAATCCTAGTGAGGAAGACCTCCTGGGACGTTCCTCAAGCAAGAAGGAGTTTCCTATTAAGGATCCAAAGGAATCCGAGGCTCATATAGAGACCATAGAGATTCCATTAAATCTCCTTCTGCCATTCATGAGCTCTGAAGAATATTCATCCTCTGAAGAGAATGAAGATGTGACTGGAGAGCAAGTTGCTCAATACTTAGGAGCTATCATGAAGCTGAATGCCAAGCTATTTGGTAATGAGACTTGGGAAAGTGAACCTCCCTTGCTCATTAGTGAACTAGATACTTGGATTCAGAAAACTCTACCTCAAAAGAAACAAGATCCTGGCAAGTTCTTAATACCTTGCACCATTGGCACCATGAGCTTTGAAAAAGCTCTATGTGATCTGGGGTCAGGGATAAATCTAATGCCACTCTCTGTAATGGAGAAGCTGGGGATCATTGAGGTACAACCTGCCTTGTTCTCATTACAACTGGCTGACAAGTCATTGAGACAAGCCTATGGGACAGTAGAGGACGTGCTAGTAAAGGTAGAAGGCCTTTACATCCCTACTGATTTCATAATACTAGACACTAGGAAGGAAGAGGATGAATGCATGATCCTAGGAAGACCTTTCCTAGCCACAGCAGGAGCTGTGATAGATGTCAACAGAGGTGAGTTAGTCCTTCAATTGAATGGGGACTACCTTGTGTTTCAGGCACATGGCCATCCCTCTGTGACAAAAGAGAGTAAGCATGAAGAGCTTCTCTCAGTTCAAGGTCAAGAAGAGCCCACACAGCCAAACTCTAAGTTTGGTGTTGTGAAGCCACAACCAAACTCTAAGTTTGGTGTTCAAACCCCATATCCAAACTCTAAGTTTGGTGTTGGGAATATCACACTTAAGTTGACCTGATCACCTTGTGGCTCCATGAGAGCCACTGTCAAGCTATTGACATTAAAGAAGCGCTTGTTGGGAGGCAACCCAATTTTATTTATCTAATTTTATTTTATTTTGTTTCTTTGTTATTTTTGTGTTTTATTAGGTACATGATCATGAGGAGTCACGAAAAAAATCAAAAAAATTAAAAACAGAGTCAAAAACAGAAGAAAAAAATTTTCACCCTGGAGGCAGCGCAGACTGGCGTTCAACGCCAGTAAGATGCACCTGTCTGGCGTTCAACACCAGAACAGAGCACCATTCTGGTGCTGAACGCCCAATACAAGCAACAACCTGGCGTTAAACCCCAGGATGGTGCACAGAGAGGACATTCTGGCGCTGAACGCCAGAAACAAGCATGAAACTGGCGTTCAACGCCAGAAACATGCATTACATGGGCGTTGAACGCCCAGAACATGCATCAATGGGCGTTTGAACGCTAGAATGATGCATGAAGGCAATTTACACGCCTATATGGTGAAGGAATGGTATTTCTTTCCACCTCAGGATCTGTGGACCCCACAGGATCCTCACCTCAGGATCTGTGGACCCCATAGGATCCCCACCTAACATATTCCCACCTTACCTCCTAATCCTAGTTTTTGTGAATGTGATTACTCTTTCCCATATCACACTTCCCAAAATCTTCTTCATCAATCACCTCAATTCCTCTTCCCAATTACCCCATTCACCATTCACATCAACCTCCTCTTCCCCTTAAACCCCACCTACCCTCATAAAATTCAAATTCAATTTCCCACCCATTCCCACCCAAAATGGCCAAAACCTATACCCTCCCTCCTCCCTATAAATACCATTCAATTCTTCTTCATTTTCACACAACACAAACCCCTTCTTCCCCACATAGCCGAAACCACTTCTCTCCCTCTCCACCATATTCTCTTCTTCTTCTTCTACTTTTCTTTTCTTCTCTTGCTCGAGGACGAGCAAATTTTAAGTTTGGTGTGGTAAAAGCATAAGCTTTTTTGTTTTTCCATTACCAATGGCACCTAAGGCCGGAGTTTCCTCAAGAAAAGGGAAAGGGAAAGCAAAAGCTTCCACCTCCGAGTCATGGGAGAAGGAGAGATTCATCTCCAAAAGCCACCAAGACCACTTCTATGATGTTGTGGCAAAGAAGAAAGTGATCCCTGAGGTCCCTTTCAAACTCAAGAAAAATGAGTATCCGGAGATCCTACATGAAATTCAAAGAAGAGGTTGGGAAGTCTTAGCCAACCCCATGCAACAAGTCGGAATTCTAATGGTTCAAGAGTTCTATGCCAATGCATGGATCACTAGGAACCATGACCAAAGTATGAACCCAAGCCCAAAGAATTATCTCACAATGGTTAGGGGAAAATACTTGGATTTTAGTCCGGAAAATGTGAGGTTGGCGTTTCACTTACCTATGATGCAAGGTGATGAACACCCCTACACTAGAAGGGTCAACTTTAACCAAAGGTTGAACCAAGTCCTTATGGACATATGTGTGGAAGGCGCCCAATGGAGAGTAGACTCCAAAGGCAAGCCAGTCCAACTAAGAAGACTGGACCTCAAGCCTGTAGCTAGAGGATGGTTGGAGTTCATCCAAAGATCCATCATTCCTACAAGCAACCGATCTGAAGTTACTATGGATCGGGCCATCATGATTCATAGCATCATGATTGGAGAGGAAATAGAAGTTCATGAAGTCATCTTCAATGAACTCTACAAAATAGCTGACAAGCCTTCACCAATGGCACGGCTAGCCTTCCCCCACCTTATATGTCATCTATGTTACTCAGCCGGAGTTATCATAGAAGGAGATGTCTCCATTGAAGAAGACAAGCCCATCACCAAGAAAAGGATGGAGCAAGCAAGAGAAGCCTCTCACGGCCCTCAAGAAGTGCATGAGGAAGCTCATCAATTCCCTGAGATGCCTCAAGGAATGCACTTTCCTCCCAACAACTATTGGGAGCAACTCAACACCTCCTTAGAAGATTTGAGCCATAATGTGGAACAATTAAGGGTGGAACATCATGAGCACTCCATCATTCTCCAAGAAATAAGAGAAGATCAAAGAGCAATGAGGGAGGAGCAACAAAGGCAAGGAAGGGACATAGAAGAGCTTAAGGACATTGTTGGGCCTTCAAGAAGAAGACGCCACTAAAAGGTGGATTCATTCCTTGTTCTTTATTTCTTTCTGTTTTCGGTTTTTAATATTGTATTTATCTATGTTTTGTGTCTTTATTTCATGATCATTAGTATGTAACCATGCCTTAAAGCTATGAATAAATTCCATTAATCCTTCACCTCTCTTAAAAGAAAAATGTTTTAATTCAAAAGAACAAGAAGTACATGAATTTCGAATTTATCCTTGAATTTAGTTTAATTATATTGATGTGGTGACAATACTTTTACTTTCTGAATGAATGCTTGAACAGTGCATATGTCTTTTGATATTGTTGTTTATGAATGTTAAAATTTTTGGCTCTTGAAAGAATGATGAACAAAGAGAAATGTTATTGATGATCTGAAAAACATCATGAAATTGATTCTTGAAGCAAAAAAAAAAAAAAAAAAGAAAGAAGGGGCGAAAATTTCAAAAAGCAAGGATCCAAGGCTTTGAGCATCAATGGATAGGAGGGCCTAAGGAAATTAAATCCAGGCCTAAGCGGCTAAATCAAGCTGTCCCTAACCATGTGCTTGTGTCATGAAGGTCCAAGTGAAAAGCTTGAGACTGAGTGGTTAAAGTCGTGATCCAAAGCAAAAGAGTGTGCTTAAGAGCTCTGGACACCACTAACTGGGGACTTTAGCAAAGCTAAGTCACAATCTGAAAGGGTTCACCCAGTTATGTGTCTGTGGCATTTATGTATCTGGTGGTAATACTAGAAAACAAAGTGCTTAGGGCCACGGCCAAGACTCATAAGTAGCTGTGTTCAAGAATCAACATGCTTAAATTAGGAAATTCAATAACACAATCCAAAATTCTAAGTTCCTAGAGAAGCCAATCATTCATAAACTTCAAAGGAAAAAGTGAGATGCCAAACCTGTTCAGAAGCAAAAAGCTACAAGTCCCGCTCATTTAATTAAATTAATATTCATTGATATTTCTGAATTTATAGTATATTCTCTTCTTTTTATCCTATTTGATTTTCAGTTGCTTGGGGACAAGCAACAATTTAAGTTTGGTGTTGTGATGAGCGGATAATTTATACGCTTTTTGGCATTGTTTTTAGGTAGTTTTTAGCAAGTTCAAGCTACTTTTAGGGATGTTTTCATTAGTTTTTATGTTAAATTCACATTTCTGGACTTTACTATGAGTTTGTGTGTTTTTCTGTGATTTCAGGTAAATTCTGACTGAAATTGAGGGATTTGAGCAAAACTCTGAAAAAGGCTGACAAAAGGACTGCTGATGCTGTTGGATTCTGACCTCCCTACACTCGAAATGGATTTTCTGGAGCTACAGAACTCCAAATGGCGCGCTCTCAACGGCGTTGGAGAGTAGACATCCAGGGCTTTCCAGCAATATATAATAGTCCATGCTTTATTCGAAGATTGACGACGTAACTTGGCGTTAAACGCTAAGTTCATGCTGCTGTCTGGAGTTGAACGCCAGAAAAACGTCATGATCCGGAGTTGAACGCCCAAAACACGTCATAACTCAAAGTTCAACGCCAAGAGAAGCCTTAGCTCGTGGATTGATCAAGCTCAGCCCAAGCACACACCAAGTGGGCCCCGGAAGTGGATTTATGCATCAATTACTTACTGATGTAAACCCTAGGAGCTAGTTTATTATAAATAGGATGAATTATTAATGTATTAGATATCTTTGGTCTCAGTTTTGTTTTATTCTTCATCCTAAGAGACTATTGATCACGTTTTAAGGGGGCTGGCCATTCGGCCATGCCTGACCCTCTTTCACTTATGTATTTTCAACGGTGGAGTTTCTGCACACCATAGATTAAGGGTGTGGAGCTCTGCTGTACCTCAAGTATTAATGAAGTTCTATTTTCTTTTATTCGATCTCTATCTTATTCTTATTCCAAGATATTCATTCGTACCTAAGAACATGATGAATGTAATGAGTTAGATAACCCTCATTATTATTCTCACTTATGAACGCGCGTGATTGACAACCACTTTCGTTCTACATGCAGCCGAGCTTGAATGTGTATCTCTTAGATTCCCCAACAGAATCTTCGTGGTATAAGCTAGATAGATGGCGGCATTTATGAGGATCCGGAAAGTCTCACCTTGTCTGTGGTATTCCGAGTAGGATCCTGGGAATCCGGAAAGTCTAACCTTGTCTGTGGTATTCCGAGTAGGATTCCGGTAATGAATGACTGTGACGTGCTTCAAACTTGTAACCTGCTGGGCGTTAGTGACAGACGCAAAAGAATCAATGGATTCTATTCCAGTAGGAGCGGGAACCAACCGGTGATTGGCCGTACTGTGACAGAGTGCGTGAGCATTAGCTTTCACTGCGATGATGGGATGTAGCCATCAACCATGGGTGATGCCTCCAGACTGATTAGCTGTGCGAGTGACAGCCGCATAGGATATTTTCCCGAGAGGATGAAAGTAGCCACAGCTGATGGTGAATCCCTATACACAGCTTGCCATGGAAAGGAGTAAGAAGAATTGAGTAGAAGCAGTGGGAAGGCAGACATCCGTGAGTCATACAGCACCTCCATACACTTATCTGAAATTCTCACCAATGAATCTACATAAGTATTTCTATCCTTTTTATTATTTATTTTCTATTTTATTATTCCTATCCTCGAACCCATAAATAATGTTTAATTCGCCTGACTGAGATCTACAAGGTGACCATAGCTTGCTTCATACCAACAATCTCTGTGGATTCGACCCTTACTCACGTAAGGTTTATTACTTGGACGACCCAGTACACTTGCTGGTTAGTTGAACGGAGTTGTGAAAATAAACAGTGCCCTAAGGGTATATTCATACAAGTACAAAGAACATAAGGATCACAATTTCGTCCACCATATAGCTTCTAAACCAACAGAAAATCCTTTCGTACAAACGTTTGGTTGTCACAAGTAACAAACCCAATAAAATTTATAAACCGAAGTATTCAAACCTCGGGTCGTCTTCTCAAGGAATTGCAGGGAAGTGTGTTTTATTATTGGTTATGGAAAACAGTGTTTTTAGGTTTCGAAAAGGTTTTGAACAGGAGAAATGGATTGCAGGAATTAATAAATTAATAACTAAGAAATCTCTTGGCAAGGTATGAAAATTGGAAGTCCTATCCTAGTTATCCTTATCAATGGTGATGAGAATTATACTTTTGCTCCCACTAAGTCAACCTCTAACTATGAAGGTAAGTTAAGTGGATAAATCAATTTAACACCTAAAGTCCTAGTCAACTCCTTAAGGAAAGACTAGAGTTAAAGGAATCTAAATCAATCAGCAAAGGTAACAATTATCAATCACGATGAGTTTGACAACTCAAGAGTTACCAATTAATCAACCAAAGCCAAAAGAGAAAAATCCAAATTATTTATATAATAAATAAAAGAAAGCAGTCATAAGTCTGAAATACCTCAAATTTATATTAAATAAGAAAATCAATCTAAACATAAAGAGTTCATAAACCAAATTGAGAAAATAAATAAAAGGAACTTTTGAACCTGAAAATTGAGGAAGATGAAATCCTAATTCCTTTAAGAGGAATCCTAATCCTAAATCGTAAGAGAGAGCAGAGGGCCTCTCTCCATCTAAAACTACATCTAAAAACTAAAATTATTAATTATGAATGTATATTGTATCAAGTGTCTCCTCTTGAATGGATGGATTCTTCCATTTATAACCCTTTAATCTGTGTTCTCTGAATTAGATCTGGACCAAAAAGGGCCCAGAAGTCGCTGGTGTAACAGCCCAGACCACCTGCTAGCACGATATTGTCCGCTTTGGCACACAAGGCCTCACGGTTTTGCCTTTGACGATAGGGATGCTAGCCGAAACCCCCCACACTCACTCATCAAAACGCGTCATGCTAGGGAGAGGTATCCACACCCTTATAAGGCATGCTTCGTTCCCCTCCCCAACCGATGTGGGACCTTACAATCCACCACCCTAAGGGAGCCCAGCGCCCTTGCTGGCACATCGATCCGGGCTCTGGCTCTGATACCATCTGTAACAGCCCAGACCACCCGCTAGCACGATATTGTCCGCTTTGGTACACAAGGCCTCACGGTTTTGCCTTTGACGATAGGGATGCTAGCCGAACCCCCCCCCCACACTCACTCGTCAAAACGCGTCATGCTAGGGAGAGGTATCCACACCCTTATAAGGCATGCTTCGTTCCCCTCCCCAACCGATATGGGACCTTACAATCTGATACCATCTGTAACAGTCCAGACCACCCGCTAGCACGATATTGTCCACTTTGGCACACAAGGCCTCACGGTTTTGCCTTTGACGATAGGGATGCTAGCTGAAACCCCCCACTGAGAACCCTTTCGAGGATGATGTTCTCACCCCCCCTATATTTTTCCCCTTTCAGGATATGGGCGCAGAAGTCATGAAGAGTTTATTTAATTATTGTTGAGATGCTCTGTATTGCTTTAGATTATTATTTTTGTACCCTCGCCTTTACCTTGATATATTCTGTAAGAGGGATAGAAATTGTATTGGGTAATGTTTGTAGTATTATTTATATATATGTATGTATATATATATATGGATGTACTCTTGATGAGCTTTTGTAAGTTGTATGGTATCTATGGATGTACGTTATCGAACGAAAGTAAATTTTGGAGCAGTATTGCGGTTTAAAGTTTTAAACAGGCTCATATTTTAGTATTAAATAGTATAAGTGTCGTCGTAATGTCCGAGCTATTAGATTTGCGCAGCCGGAAGCGTGAGCTTTGGTAGTTAGGGTGTTACATTATGGTATCAGAGCAGTCCTTCCTGTAGAGCCTGAGGAATGGACCAACTATGCTTCAGTTGCATACTCTGAACGTTTGTCACGTATTAGGTCTTGTCGAATGACGAGAATTAGAGCCTTATGCACATGACGATCTATTGATTAACGCTGTTAGTCTTGCATTGCATAATTCTTGGTATTAAGTTTGGCCGGCTTAATACTAGTGAATTTTGTATATGAAAGCACTAATGGGTTATCATAGATGATATACGAGTTGAGTAAAACGAATCGCGGGTTTTGGGAACGTTAGAAACTATTTCTCGAGGCTATTCAGTTGTGTATCTTGGATTTTGTTCAATGAGCACAGCCAATTTTGAGATTTTATGAAAATTGCTATTTAATAGATATATACTTATCTATACATGAAATTTTGAAGATTTCTCATACCGCTTAGCAACTATCTATCTTTTATACCTCGGCCGTATTTTTACTGGTTTATGGAACTACATTTACCTTAAATTACAATTTGACTTTCTAGCAATTTTACTATAGTTCCAATGCACATCTTCATTTGATTATGTATTTGGATATTTTTCAAAATTTTGGAAAGGAAAGCTTTTCACTTTTATCCCGGTTGAGTTTCGGTTGATAAGCTTTACTTAACTTATTTTGAATTGAGTTTGATTTAGCATGCTATATGGTTTGTGCCATTGTTGCTCTTTTGAAAGTGTTGGACTCATAGCTTTCTTCCTATGAATGGACTAAATTCTCTATTAAATCTTTCATCTCTATGAATGTCATACTTGACTTTGTTTTTAACTAATCTTTTACATCTTTTGAACGTTACCATTGATCTTGGTTTTTCCAATCTTGTGAATCTCATTCTTATGTGAGTTAGTTTGATTCGTTTCAAAATAGTGCATCGTTTATCCTCTCGTTGTCTTTACAAGAGTGTTTTTTTAGTCAAAGATTTATCCTTGGGAAATTACTAATGATTAGGTTGTCCTTTCCTATGACTTTTGTATTCTTTTGAATAAATTGGAAGCTTGTGGGATATCTCACGACTAGTGGATCTTGTTTAAACTACTTTGATTTAAGATCTTTTCTTGTATGGCTTGACTCCTTTTCAAGTAAATCCTAATATTCTTGGATATTGTTGTGAGATGGTGATTTCAAGTATACTTTTGGAGTCTTGTTTTGAATTTTATGAAGCGGATTGGAATCTCTTTGAAGAAGTTCCAAATCAAACTTATTTTTCAGTTGCTTCGTTATAATTGAAATCATTGTTCAATTTTTGATGAGATTATTTTAAAATTGATATGCGCTATTTTAAATGAGGGTTTGAAAGGTTTCCTTGTCTAATGGAAACCTGTTCGTTTGTAACGCACCACTTGTTTCCTTACCAGATTGTAAGCAAGTTTTTATCTCGGAATTTCTTTTCTAAGGAGAATTTAACTTCCTCTTTCTTCCTTGCTATAAATGTTATACATGCTTGTTTGAATATGGGCTTTGAGAACTTTTGAACAAGCAATTGATTTTTCTCTGAGTTTTATGAATTACTTTGGTTAGGTTGTGCATCTAACTATCTTTCTAAAATATTTGAGGAAATGTTTGAGCTCTTGGCCAAACCTGTGTACAATTGTTTTTAAAATTCTACATGATCTGTTTCCAACATGAAGTTGTATTACAGCAAAGCCACATTTATGCTCTTGTTGCTCTCTTGAAGAATGTTTGTTACTTGACTTTCTTCTAAACTGCGAAGTGATTTTTTTTTGTAAATTTTCGATTCCTTTATGAACAACGTATTCGGTAGTATTTCTAATCGTGCTCTTGAGTTCTGTGAGCTTTGTCTTGGGTCTGAGATATTCTTTTCTGTAGACCTCACACTTCTTCGACTCAGCTTGGATTTGTTTCAAAATAATGCGCTGAATTTTCTTCTTATTGGTCCTGTTGGATTTCTTTGATACAAGGGTTATCTTTGAAGATGTCAATCGATTTATTTCTAGAAAACTTCATTGGTTGAGTGTCTTTGTTACCTGGATTGGATGCATTTTTCCAAATCTATGAATATTATTCTTGACATGTGTCTTTCCTTTCTGAATCTGGTACCCTTTTGAGTAGACTCGAGAATTGCTTTGATATCACGTGCGACTTGTAGACGTAGTAATGCAATGCCTTAGTTCTTTAAGATGTGATATGTGTACATGGAAAGTGAAGCGGTAGGTGTACGACAGTATGGGTTGTGGGTGTTTCGTTCCTTGCGAACGGGTTTGTGGTTATTAGGCTCATGATTGGCCATGAGATTGTAAAGTGCCTGATGGAGTTGGAAGGTTGAAGCTTCGAGGTTGAGATGAGATTAGTGTGCAGATGTTGAGCACGTCGTTGTAACCTCATCCTGTTTTGTAACCTTCAATGCCTTGCTTTACTACCAACATGCTTTGCAGCCTTTTACCATACTAATTACCACTTTGCTTTGAGAACGTCTATCTTGATTTGTACCATATTTTGGCACCTCAAGTTTTTGTAAAGTCTTGAGATTATGTGACCTTATGCATTGAGCTTATCTTGTAACATTTGCCTTGCAATCACACTCCTACCTTTGTATCTTTATACCTACGACCACTGATGTGTGGAAAACAATCCAACACAAAACTCACCGGCAAGTGTACCGGGTCGCATCAAGTAATAAAACTCACGGGAGTGAGGTCGATCCCACAAGGATTGAAGGATTGAACAATTTTAGTTTAGTGGTTGATTTAGTCAAGCGAATCAAGTTTTGGTTGAGTGATTTTGTATCTAACAGTAAGTAAATGACAGAAAATGTAAAGGGGAAAGGGTGAATTGCAGAAATTAAAGAGAACTGAAATTAAAAGAGCTGAATCTTAAAGAGCAAGAAATTAAATGACTGAAACTTAAAGTGCAAGAAATGTAAATTGCAGTAACTTAAAATGCAAGAAATATAAATTGCTTGAATGAAAAAGGGAGTTGAGGATTGGGAATTCAGAATTTAAGCAAGGGAAATTAAATTGCAACAATTAATAAAGCAGAAGTTGAATTAGAAGTAACTAGAATTCAAACAGAAAATGGAATTGAATTGCAGCAGGGGTTCACAGAAGAACCAAAAAGGAAAATGTGATCTCAGGACTCCAGAGACTAGATAGCAAAGTCTAGATCTCAATTGCCTTCCCAGATCCAAATTCTCAAAGCAATTAACAAGAAATTAAAGAAGAAGCAGTAAAGGGAATGTGATTGAACTTAATTATGCAGAAGAGGGATTCAAGAGATCTTGAATGGAGATTGAGACAGAAATTCCTCAATTCTTCACACCCAAGACTCAAACAAGAAAAGTAAAAATGCTCAAGCAGGAACGAGGAAGAAGAGAGATCAATTCTCCTCCCCAATTCCCTGAAATCTCAGTTCCTAGCTCTCAAAATTCAAGAATCAAAAGAAGCTTTGAATTCAAAAATGAAAAGAAAGCTCAAAGTAAAGGTTCAAAGTCAAAAAAAAGGTTCCTAATTACATCAAACTAACTCTTATTTATACACTTTCTATTCTTGGATTTTGGAATTTGGATGGGCTTTTGATTTGGTGAAGAATTGAATTTGATTGGATTTTTAATCCAATTTCAGCCCATGAAGAAAGTAGCTCCCAGGAGGCTGCCCTGCCCTTGTGGAGGGCAGGGCAGAGTTTTTTTGGTGCGCCAGATTTTGCTGCCCGTGCGTGTGTGCTTGCTGGCCGAGGCTCCTTGGTGCGCCAATCTTGTGCGCGTGTGTGCATCACCAAAATGCTGCCCTGCCCTTGTGGAGGGCAGGGCAATGTGCCAAGGTTGAAGCTCCGCGTTCGAAACTCGGGTGACGCGCACGCTACCTCTTTTCCTTGATTTTCTTGGCACCAAAGTAAGGCCTAGTTCCTTGCTTCCTCATGGTGCCGTGTTCGATCCTTGTGGCAAGCATTGGTGAGTTTCTTCCTTGAATTTATTCCTTTGATGAGCCTGATATTGCCCTTGAGGAGGGTAGGGCAGAGTTTTTGTTTTCCTTGATCCTTGGCATCAAATTGTGCTCCGCCCTTGAGGAGGGCAGGGCAGTGTTGCTTCTCAAGCTTGTTTCATTATGTTGCCCTCCTAGAGGGCATTGTGCCCTTGTGGAGGGCAATGTTTGCTTCCTCCCTTCCATGCGGCACACTTCTCCTTCCCTTGGGCCACGCTTTCTTTAAGCCACGCTTTTCCTCTTTTCTTTCTTTCTTCATCTACAAGAAACCAAAACAACCACTCAAAGTATCTCTAAACTCATAAGGTTTATAATTCATTAAAAATCACTTAATTCTTGCTTAAACCTCATGATTTAGCATCAATTTAATGGTGGTTGCTTGATTTAAAGAAGTTATGCATTTTCATTCCAAATCACTTACTTAGGATGCAAGAAAGTGCATAAAGACAAGTAAAACAAGTGAAATTAGCTTGCAAAATGGGTATATGATGACCCGTCATCAACCACCCAAGGATTTGAAAACTGTATATATGATTATATGTTGAGATATTTTGCTTCTTCCTTAAATGTGTTCAAGAATGAACTATTATGAAACTTCTTTCGTTTTATATCAATTTTTGAGGGCGAAAATTTTTATAAGGTGGGTAGAATGTAAAACCCAAAACCTTTGAAAAGTCTTTTTATGAGTAAGTCTCAAATCATATAGTTATTTATAGCCTTAATTTCAGAAATTATTTTATTAGAGATAATTAAGGCAATTTTTGATTTATTGGATTTGAGACGAGTTATGATTATTATCCAATTTTATAATTATTGGGTTATTTTCTATATTTAAATTATAAATTTGATAGTTATGAAATAATAAGGATTTTATATGATATGGACTAAGTAATCAATATTTTAATATATTGATATTGCTATTTTGGAAAATAGAGAAATTAATTATATTATTTTTAAATTTTGGATTTGGACATTTTATTGAAAATAAAGTGTGAAATTGATGAGCAAATAGTATTTTTATACACTATTATTGTTGAATTAGAATTTATTTCTAATTACTACATTATACCTATTTTTATGTGAAATTACTAAAATGCCCTTAACCCTAATTTACACAACACAACACTCTTACCCTTCTTCCTCACTCTCAGCCGTCACACCCTATCCCTCTCTTCCTTGCTCAGCGGCACAAGTCAAACACAGTTTTCTTTTTCCATGAATAGAAGAACAGACGTAGAAAAAGAAAGGGGGAAGCAGGGAAGGGAGATCCGAGGGAGGAAGGGCGTCGCCACCACGCCTCGGTGCTGTGCCGCCGCGTCCTGCCGTCAGACCCATCCCGTTGTTGCCACCAGCGCCGAAGAAGAGGGGTGACTCGCGAGTGAGAGGGGCGCGAGAGCTTGTCGCTTGTCCTTGTCGCCATAGAAGGAGGGCGCCATCGGCGCCGTTCAGAGTAGAAGGAAGTGTCGTGCGAGGGGCAGAGGAGGAGGGAGCCTCTGTCGTGCCACCACCGCGCTGTTACCGTTGCTCCCTGGCGCCATCGAAGAAGCCGCCACTGTCGTTCAGGGAAGACCGCCGCTGCATCTGTGTCCTCCAACGGCGCTGCTGCACGAGCCGAAGGACTCGTCCCTGTTAGTGCTTGCCACCGCCGTGCCGTTGGGAGGAAGACCGTCCAGTCACACCGAGCAGGAGAGACAGAGAGAGCTGCGGCCGAGATGGGGGTCCAACTGCCGCAACCAGCTGCTGTTCACATCGCTGGCGCTGCCTCCGTTAGAACCGCCGCCGTCGCTACCAGCTCTTATCTCCGACGTGGCTGATTGTGGGTGAAAGGAGGGCGAAGTTGCCTCTGCCGTCAGAAAACCCCGCTGCCGTTGCCGGAAAACTCTGCCGGTAAGGGTTTTGGATTTGGTTTTCATTCGTTTAAGATTTTGTAGGCTTTATCGTCTCTATATGTGGGCTCCAAGCACCATTGCCGGGGTCCGATTTGCCGCTGCCGCTTGAGGTGGCTGCCGGGCTGCCGCCAAACCAGTTCAGAGACCGCCGCTATTTTGGTTCAGCCGCTCTTTCTTCGTTTTGGTAAGCATTTCGATTTGAAAGCCCTTTCATTACTATTCTATTATCTCACGCTGAGGTTTGTGGCATTAATTGCTGGATGATTGAGTTTCAGTTGTTGTATGTTGCGATTAGAGTTGTTGAGACTGTTGCGAAAGTGGCTTGGAACCGAGGTTTTGGTTGCCGGGATTTTGACTGTTGATTTCGGGTCGAGGCGGAAAGAACTTATGAGCCGTTTGGGTTATGGAATTTGCGTTTTGAGGTAGAGGCGCTTTCCAAAAACTATGTTTTATGTATTGGAATTATTACATATGGATACTGATGTGAGATATTGTATATTTGGTGATTGTATCTGCCTTATGTATTATTTGATTGACTCGAATGATTATTGGTGCACGAAATTGTGATCATCAATGGCGCCATCAACATGGTACGCTCAATTGCAATCTCAACTCTTTATCACAACTTCGCACAACTAACCAGCAAGTGCACTAGGTCGTCCAAGTAATAAACCTTACGCGAGTAAGGGTCGATCCCACAAAGATTGTTGGTATAAAGCAAGCTATGGTCATCTTGTAAATCTCAGTCAGGCGGATTCAAATGGTTATGGAGGATTAATGATTAAAAGATAAATAAAACATAAAATAAAGATAGAGATACTTATGTAATTCATTGGGGAGAATTTCAGATAAGCATATGGAGATGCTTTGTCCCTTCCGTCTCTCTACTTTCCTACTGTCTTCATCCAATCCTTCTTACTCCTTTCCATGGCAAGCTGTATGTTGGGCATCACCATTGTCAATGGCTACAGTCCCGTCCTCTCAGTGAAAATGTTCAACGCGCTCTGTCACAGCACGGCTATTCATCTGTCTGTCACTAACGCCCCACAATCGCGAGTTTGAAGCTCGTCACAGTCATTCAATCCCTGAATCCTACTCAGAATACCACAGACAAGGTTTAGACCTTTCGGATTCTCAAGAATGGCCGCCAATGGATTCTAGCTTATACCACGAAGATTTTGATTAAGGAATCCAAGAGATACACACTCAAGCCTTGTTTGCATGTAGAACGGAAGTGATTGTCAGGCACGCGTTCATAAGTGAAAATGATGATGAGCGTCACATAATCATCACATTCATCATGTTCTTGGGTGCAAATGAATATCTTAGAACAAGAATAAGCTGAATTGAATAGAAGAACAATAGTAATTGCATTGATACTCGAGGTACAGCAGAGCTCCACACCTTAATCTATGGTGTGTAGAAACTCCACCATTGAAAATACATAAGTGATAATGGTGATCATTGGCTTCGGCCCCAGAGAGGGAACCAGAAGAACCAAGATGAAAATACAATAGCAAAAGGTCTTATTTATAGAGAACTAGTAGCTTAGGGTTTACAGAAATGAGTAAATGACATAAAAATCCACTTCCGGGCCCACTTGGTGTGTGCTTGGGCTGAGCATTGAAGCTTCCATGTGTAGAGACTTTTCTTGGAGTTAAACGCCACCTTTTGTGCCAGTTTGGGCGTTTAACTCCCACTTCTGTGCTAATTCCGGCGTTAAACGCCGGGAATTCTTGGGCTGATTTGGAACGCTGGTTTGGGCCATCAAATCTCGGGCAAAGTTTAAACTATTATATATTGTTGGAAAGCCCAGGATGTCTACTTTCCAACGCAATTGAGAGTGCGCCAATTGGGCTTCTGTAGCTCCAAAAAATACACTTCGAATGCAGGGAGGTCAGAATCCAACAGCATCTGCAGTCCTTTTTCAGCCTCTGAATCAGATTTTTGCTCAGGTCCCTCAATTTCAGCCAGAAAATACCTGAAATCACAGAAAAACACACAAACTCATAGTAAAGTCCAGAAAAGTGAATTTTAAATAAAAACTAATAAAAATATAATAAAAACTAACTAAAACATACTAAAAACATACTAAAAACAATGCCAAAAAGTGTATAAATTATCCGCTCATCAATTATGGATGTTGGTTTGGCTGAATTGTTGTGTGGCTTTATGAATTGTAATGTTTGAAGCTGATTCTTTAAAAATTTGAAATCTAAGTTTAATCCGTTGAGGATTGATTTGATTTGAGTTAATTATTTTGATGATTTGAGAAGTCGAATGCACTTTTGAATTCAGCCTGGTTTACTTTAATTGACTTGGTTTTGGACAAATGATTTGTTATTGAACCATTTCTTTAAAGCTTTGGAAATGAGTTAAAACGATTAATATTGAGTTGATTTTGAAATGATTTCCCTGTGATATGCCACAGAGGCGACTGTTGGATTTAGCTTGCTTTGAATTGATTTCTGGTTTTGAGCTGTTGAAAAGGAATGAGAAATGGTTTAGTTGGGACCCGGACCGTGTGGCAAAAGTCCAAGTTTTAGGGGAGGTGCTGCCGAAATTTCTACAAAAATCCTAGTCTTGTTTGAAAAGTTATTTAAAAAGGGTTGGATTTGAGAAATTGTATTATTTGATTTATTAAGAGAATATTTAAGTTTTCAAGCTTAACTTATTTAATGAACTTTATGCATTGAGTTTGGCTTATTTAGAAATGAACTATTTGCACAGTTTGAATCACTGAAGGAAAGAATGATGCTCTAATATTGATTTCAATATAAAAAGGAGCTTTTAGTGATTTTAAAGGAATCTAGACTTTTGATTGAATAATCAAGTTTGAGGCATTTTGGAAGAGTTAGAAAAATGGGTTCTAAAAAGAAACCTGAAAGTGGTTTGATTCAAATGAACCGGTTCCGTTTCAAATGAGTTGATTTTTGGACCGGGTGGGAACTTGTGATTTTGTATGGTTCGGTTTCATAATAAATTCAGTTTTATTTACTTGAATCGAGAATCTATGATTTTAAGAGTTTCAATGAATTTTAAGGAACTGATGTAAGTTGACCTTCCCTAAAGACTTGGGACTCTGCCGAGAAACTTTTGTTATGAAATTCCACTGTTGGGTGGGTGATTTTGGATACTTTGAAATAAATCCTTAACTTGCCATGGTTTTAGAAGTTTTGGAAAGAGAATGTCGAGAATGGCTTTGTTTTAAAAAGGGAACTCACCTTAAGTAAATTTGGCTTATGAGCCTGAGTTGAATTAAGAAATGAGATCTTTAAAGCCAAGGCTGAAAAGAGTTGAAATTTGATTTCAAAGTGAAATGGCTTGAGAAAAGTGATTTATGGCTTAAATGCCGATTTTATGCATTTTGTGATGTCGAATGGTAGAAGTGCTATTTTGTTATGAGCCGGAATGGCTGTGTATGCTATTGAACTATGGCTGATTGCCGAATGAGTTGTGAGCCATACGGCTGATTATGAATTATGAATTTAAGCCGAAGGACTATATTTATTGATAAATTGGCTGGTTCTGGATTGAACTGTGAGCCGGATGGCTGAGATGGATGGTGATCCATGGTTGAGTACAAATGCATGTATGCAATTGAATGAATTGTGAATTTAAGCCAGATGGCTGAGATGAATGTTGTATGCGAGTATGCTTGTGTTTTCTCTCTGGTTGTAACGGTGATAGGGCACCGATACCCTCTAATGGCAACAGGGCGCCGATACCCTCTAATGGCGACAGGACGCAAATACCCTCTAATGGCGACAGGGCACAGATACCCTCTAATGATAATAATGCACAACAGAGAGACTGTGTCCGGGTTAGCTACCGGACACGTCGGGTTGGCTTGGTAACCGACAGATGATATCATCAGCCACTAGGACAGGCATGCATCATATGCATCTATGTGACATTGTTTGGGTGTGCATATTGTACATGGTTTGCCTTTGTGATTAACTGCTAATTGTTCTACTTGCTGTAACTGTTTGTTTGTGCTTGAACTCCCAATCTGTGTTTGCAACTGGGACTCTGTTGGATTGTGGTGATTTGATTGATGGTTGGATTGCTTGGGCCTAGGGCCGTGGTTGGATTGAGATGGACCGACGGTTGGTTTCGGTTTTGTGTTTCTGATTTGGAAAAATATGAAAGGCTATTTTGGTTCAGTATAGATAAACCTTTTGAAAGGCTTTTAATGTTTTTGAGAACTGAACGGTTCCTCTTTTAGAAAAGATTTCCGACTTTACTTTTATTGTAAATCGTTGTTTTTGAAAAGAGGCATAAGACGGTTATTAATCACTGGTACGATTTATCTTCACGTATCCTATTACAGTAATTCCCAAAAACCCCCTACTGAGAAGCCTTTTGAGGATGATGTTCTCACCCCCTATATTTTTCCCCTTTCAGGATATGGGCGCAGAAGTCATGAAGAGTTTATTTAATTGTTGTTGAGATGCTCTTTATTGCTTTAGATTATTATTTTTGTACCCTCGCCTTTACCTTGATATATTCTGTAAGAGGGATAGAAATTGTATTGGGTAATGTTTGTGGTATTATTTATATATATGTATGTATATATATATGGATGTACTCTTGATGAGCTTTTGTAAGTTGTATAGTATCTATGGATGTACGTTATCGAACGAAAGTAAATTTTGGAGCAATATTGCAGTTTAAAATTTTAAACAGACTCATATTTTAGTATTAAATAGTATAAGTGTCGTCGTAATGTCTGAGCTATCAGAGTTGCGCAGCCGGAAGCGTGAGCTTTGGTAGTTAGGGTGTTACATTATTGTAAGGTCCCACATCAGTTGGGGAGGGGAACAAAGCATGCCTTATAAGGGTGTGGATACCTCTCCCTAGCATGACGCGTTTTGACGAGTGAGTCTGGGGGGTTTCGGCTAGCATCCCTATCGTCAAAGGCAAAACCGTGAGGCCTTGTGTGCCAAAGCGAATAATATCGTGCTAGCGGGTGGTCTGGGCTGTTACAGATGGTATCAGAGACAGAGTCCGGATCGATGTGCCAGCGAGGGCGCTGGGCTCCCTTAGGGGGGTGGATTGTAAGGTCCCACATCGGTTGGGGAGGGGAACGAAGCATGGCTTATAAGGGTGTGGATACCTCTCCCTAGCATGACGCGTTTTGACGAGTGAGTGTGGGGGGTTTCGGCTAGCATCCCTATCGTCAAAGGCAAAACCGTGAGGCCTTGTGTGCCAAAGTGGACAATATCGTGCTAGCGGGTGGTGTGGGCTGTTACAGATGGTATCAGAGCCAGAGCCCGGATCGATGTGCGAGCGAGGGCACTGGGCTCCCTTAGGGGGGTGGATTGTAAGGTCCCACATCGGTTGGGGAGGGGAACAAAGCATGCCTTATAAGGGTGTGGATACCTCTCCCTACCATGACGTGTTTTGACGAGTGAGTGTGGGGGTTTTCGGCTAGCATCCCTATCGTCAAAGGCAAAACCGTGAGGCCTTGTGTGCCAAAGCGGACAATATCGTGCTAGTGGGTGGTCTGGGCTGTTACAGTTGGGGCCGACTTCTGCAAATTCTGCAGATCGCGCACGTCACGCGTCTGCGTGGGTCACGCGGTCACGTCATCTGGAGTGTTGCTCTTCCACGCGGTCGTGTCAGTCATGCGTCCGCGTCAGTTGTATTTCGCGAGTCACACGTTCGCGTCGTCTATGCGCTCGCGTCGATGCTAATTTACGCAAAGCACGCGTTCGCGTTGTCCATGCGGACGCATCGCTGTCAGTTTCTCTAAAAACTCCAATTTGTGCTTTCCTTCCATTTTTGTATGTTTCCTTTCCATCCTTTAAGTCATTCCTGTCCTATAAAACTTGATAGTACTCAACAGACAAATCACGGCATCGAATGGTAATAAAGGATAATTAAATTTGATTAATTCAAAGCATAGGAAACATGTAGGTGAAGAGTTGATAAAATCATTCAATTTAAGCACAAGATTTATCATAAAATAGTGGTTTATCAAGCATCAACGAGAAGCTGAGAGAGATCTTCGGAGAGAAACTAGGCAACGCCGAGAGTTAGAGGACAAGCTCCCAAAGCTCGAAGCCGACCTCAAAACAAAAACCATCCAGCCTGATCCCGAACACAGTTCCCACAAAAAATCAAGACCTATTCACCAAAGAGATCCTGAAAGCTAAAGTCCCAAAGGACTTCAAAGATCCCGACATGACCCCGTACGATGGTATATCGGATCCAAGCCATCACCTCAGCAAATTTAGAAGTCGAATGTATCTCACTGACGCCTTAGATGCCATTCGATGCAAAGCCTTCCCGACTACCCTAACGAAGACAGCAATAAAGTGGTTCGCCAGTTTGCCTCCAAGATCCATCACAAGTTTTGACGACCTTGCTAAAAAGTTCCTCACCAGGTTCTCCATCCAGAAGGATAAAGCCAAACACGCTCCAAGCTTACTAGGGATCAAGCAAGGAGATCGAGAAAGTCTTTGATGAGCGGATAATTTGTATACTTTTTGGCATTGTTTTTAGTATGTTTTTGATATGATATAGTTAGTTTTTAGTATATTTTTATTAGTTTTTAATTAAAATTCACTTTTCTGGACTTTACTATGAGTTTGTGTGTTTTTCTGTGATTTCAGGTATTTTCTGGCTGAAATTGAGGGACCTGAGCAAAAATCTGATTCTGAGACCAAAAAGGACTGCAGATGCTGTTGGATTCTGACCTCCCTGCATTCGAAGCGGATTTTCTGGAGCTACAGAAGCCCAATTGGCGCGCTCTCAACGGCGTTGGAAAGTAGACATCCTGGGCTTTCCAGCAATATATAATAGTCCATACTTTGCCCAATATTTGATGGCCCAAACCGGCGTTCAAAGTCACCTCAAGGAATCCCAGCGTTAAACGCTGGAACTGGCACCCAAATGGGAGTTAAACGCCCAAACTGGCACCAAAGCTGGCGTTTAACTCCAAGAAGAGTCTCTACACGAAATTGCTTCATTGCTCAGCCCAAGCACACACCAAGTGGGCCCAGAAGAGGATTTTTATGTCATTTACTCATTTCTGTACACCCTAGGCTGCTAGTTTCTTATAAGTAGGACCTTTTACTATTGTATAGATATCTTTTGATCACTTTTAGATCTCTAGATCATCTTTGGACATTTTAGTTCTTAGATCATTGGGAGGCTGGCCATTCGGCCATGCCTAGACCTTATGCTTATGTATTTTCAACGGTGGAGTTTCTACACACCATAGATTAAGGTGTGGAGCTCTGCTGTACCTCGAGTATTAATGCAATTACTATTGTTCTTTCATTCAAATTCCGCTTGTTCTTTATCCAAGATATCACTTGTTCTTCAACATGATGAAGGTGATGATTGACGCCCATCACCATTCTCACTCATGAACAAAGTGACTGACAACCACTCTTGTTCTACAAGCATTTGAGGCTTGGTGAATATCTCTTGGATTCCTGATTGCACGATGCATGGTTGATCGCCTGACAACCGAGTGCTCGCCTGACAAACGAGCCAACCATTCCGTGAGATCAGAGTCTTCGTGGTATAGGCAAGAACTGATGGCAGCATTCAAGAGAATCCGGAAGGTCTAACCTTGTCTGTGGTATTCTGAGTAGGATTCAATGATTGAATGACTGTGACGTGCTTCAAACCTGTAACCTACTGGGCGTTAGTGACAGACGCAAAAGAGTTATTCTATTCCGGTAGGGGAAGGAACCACACCGGTGATTGGCAGCACTGTGACAGAGTGTGTGCATTAGCTTTCACTGCGAGGATGGGAGGTAGCTACTGACAACAGTGAGACCCTATATGAGCTTGCCATGGAAAGGAGTAAGAAGGGTTGGATGAAGACAGTAGGAAAGCAGAGAGACGGAAGGGAAGGCATCTTCATGCGCTTATCTGAAGTTCCTACCAATGAATTACATAAGTATCACTATCTTTATCTTTTATGTTATTTTCGTTCATCACCATATATATCTGAGTTTGCCTGACTAAGATTTACAAGATGACCATAGCTTGCTTCAATACTAACAATCTCCGTGGGATCGACCCTTACTCACGTAAGGTTTATTACTTGGACGACCCAGTGCACTTGCTGGTTAGTTGTGCGAAGTTGTGTAATGCCATGGTATTGGGCTACCACGTTTTTGGAGCCATTACCAGGGATTATGAGAGTTGTGAAAAAGTATAGTTCACAATTTCGCGCACCAAGTTTTTGGCGCCGTTGCCGGGGATTGTTCTAGTTTTGAGCAAGCCTTTGGTAACATCAGTGCCAAGATCCGGCAACAACATCAAATTTTTGGTGTTATTGCCCGGGATTGTTCAGGCTGGACAACTGACGGTTCATCTTGTTGCTTAGATTAGGTATTTTTTTTTTTCGAAATTCTTGAAGATGAATTCTAGAGTTTCATGATGATTTGTTGAAATCTGGCTGGCTGAGAAGCCATGTCTAATCTGATTGGACCGAGGTTTCAACTTATCACCACAAGAGCTTGTTGATTTCATATCAATCTTGCTTTTGGAGCAGTGATTTGCTAAGGCTTGGCTGACCTTTGGTCATGTCTAGTGTTTTGGACCGAAGCTTTCTTTGAAGGCTTGGCTGGCTGTGAAGCCATGTCTAATTCCTGGACCGGAGTCTTAGACTAGCATTGCACTGATTCCTGGAATTCTCATTAAGAATTTTGATATCTTTTTCCACTTAATTTTCGAAAAATACAAAAAAAAATTCACAAAATCATAAAAACCAAAAAGATTTTATGTTTCTTGCTTGAGTCTAGAGTCTCATCTTAAGTTTGGTGTCAAATGCATGTTTTTGTTATATCTTTCGAATCCATGCATATAATTCTTTGTTTTGATCTTTAAATTCTATTGACTTGAGTATCTTGGTGTTTCATATAGTGTCAGTAGTACACAAACTGCTAAGTTTGGTGTCTTGCATGCATTGTTATTTGATTCTTGTTGCATTTTAATTATTAAAAATCCAAAAATATTTTTAATTTGTGTATTTTCAAGTCAATGATACAAGGGATTGAAGATTCAGAACACACTGCAGAGGAATTATACAGAAAAAGCTGAGTGGTCGGGCGAAATTGTGAACTATACTTTTTCACAACTCTCATAATCCCTGGTACTGGCTCCAAGAACTTGGTGCGCCTAATACCATGGCATTACACAACTTCGCACAACTAACCAGCAAGTGCACTGGGTCGTCCAAGTAATAAACCTTACGTGAGTAAGGGTCGATCCCACGGAGATTGTTAGTATTGAAGCAAGCTATGGTCATCTTGTAAATCTTAGTCAGGCAAACTCAGATATATGTGGTGATGAACGAAAATAACATAGAAGATAAAGATAGTGATACTTATGTAATTCATTGGTAGGAACTTCAGATAAGCGCATGAAGATGCCTTCCCTTCCGTCTCTCTGCTTTCCTACTGTCTTCATCCAACCCTTCTTACTCCTTTCCATGGCAAGCTCGTATAGGGTCTCACTGTTGTCAGCAGCTACCTCCCATCCTCGCAGTGAAAGCTAATGCTCAATACTCTGTCACAGTACGGCCAATCACCGGTTCGGTTCCCTCCCCGACCGGAATAGAATAACTCTTTTGCGTCTGTCACTAACGCCCAGTAGGTTACAGGTTTGAAGCACGTCACAGTCATTCAATCATTGAATCCTACTCAGAATACCACAGACAAGGTTAGACCTTCCGGATTCTCTTGAATGCTGCCATCAGTTCTTGCCTATACCACGAAGACTCTGATCTCACGGAATGGCTGGCTCGTTTGTCAGGCGAGCACTCGGTTGTCAGGCGATCAACCATGCATCGTGCAATCAGGAATCCAAGAGATATTCACTAAGCCTCAGATGCTTGTAGAACAAGAATGGTTGTCAGTCACCTTGTTCATGGGTGAGAATGGTGATGGGCGTCAATCATCACCTTCATCATGTTGAAGAACAAGTGATATCTTGGATAAAGAACAAGCGGAATTTGAATGAAAGAACAATAGTAATTGCATTAATACTCGAGGTACAGCAGAGCTCCACACCTTAATCTATGGTGTGTAGAAACTCCACCGTTGAAAATACATAAGCATAAGGTCTAGGCATGGCCGAATGGCCAGCCTCCCAATGATCTAAGAACTAAAATGTCCAAAGATGATCTAGAGATCTAAAAGTGATCAAAAGATTTCTATACAATAGTAAAAGGTCCTACTTATAAGAAACTAGTAGCCTAAGGTGTACAGAAATGAGTAAATGACATAAAAATCCACTTCCGGGCCCACTTGGTGTATGCTTGGGCTGAGCAATGAAGGAATTTCGTGTAGAGACCTTTTCTGGAGTTAAACGCCAGCTCTCATGCCAGTTTGGGCGTTTAACTCCAAATTTTATGCCAGTTCCGGCGTTTAACGCTGGAATTTCTGTAGGTGACTTTGAGTGCCGGTTTGGGCCATCAAATCTTGGGCAAAGTATGGACTATTATATATTGCTGGAAAGCCCAGGATGTCTACTTTCCAACGCCGTTGAGAGCGCGCCAATTGGGCTTCTGTAGCTCCAGAAAATCCGCTTCGAATGCAGGGAGGTCAGAATCCAACAGCATCTGCAGTCCTTTTTGGTCTCAGAATCAGATTTTTGCTCAGGTCCCTCAATTTCAGCCAGAAAATACCTGAAATCACAGAAAACACACAAACTCATAGTAAAGTCCAGAAAAGTGAATTTTAATTAAAAACTAATAAAAATATACTAAAAACTAACTATATCATATCAAAACATACTAAAAACAATGCCAAAAAGTATACAAATTATCCGCTCATCACAACACCAAACTTAAATTGTTGCTTGTCCCCAAGCAACTGAAGATCAAATAAGATAAAAAGAAGAGAATATGCAATGAACTCCAAAAACATCTATGAAGATCATTATTAATTAGATGAGCGGGGCTTTTACCTTTTTGCCTCTGAATAGTTTTGGCATCTCACTTTATCCCTTATAATTCAGAATGATTGGCTTCTTTAGGAACTTAGAATCCAGATAGTGTTAATGATTCTCTTAGTAAAGTATGATGATTCTTGAACATAGCCATTTATTGAGTCTTGGCTGTGGCCCAAAGCACTCTGTCTTCCAGTATTACCACCGGATACATACATGCCACAGACACATAATTGGGTGAACCTTTTCAGATTGTGACTCAGCTTTGCTAAAGTCCCCAATTAGAGGTGTCCAGGGTTCTTAAGCACACTCTTATTGCCTTGGATCACAACTTTTATTTCTTTCTTTTTTTCTTTTCTTTTTTTTTCGAAAATTTTTTTTTTTTCGGTTTTTTTTTTTGAAATGCTTTTTCTTGCTTCAAGAATCATTTTATTGATTTTTCAGATCCTCAGTAACATGTCTCCTTTTTCATCATTCTTTCAAGAGCCAACATTCATGAACCACAAATTCAAAAGACATATGCACTGTTTAAGCATACATTCAGAGAACAAAAATATTGCCACCACATCAAAATAATTAAACTATTATAAAATTCAAAATTCATGCAATTCTTTCTTTTATCAATTAGGCACGTTTTTAATGAAGAAAGGTGATGGATTCATAGGACATTCATAACTTTAAGGCATAGACACTAAGACACTAATGATCATAAGACACAAACATGGATAAACATAAGCATAAAAATCGAAAAATAGAAGAACAATAACAAGGAAATCAAAGAACGGGTCCACCTTAGTGATGGCGGCTCTTTCTTGCTCTTGAAGATCCTATGGAGTGCTTGAGCTCCTCAATGTCTCTTCCTTGTCTTTGTTGCTCCTCCCTCATGATTCTTTGATCTTCTCTAATTTCATGAAGGATGATGGAGTGTTCTTGATGCTCCACCCTCAGTTGTCCCATGTTGGAACTTAGTTCTCCTAGGGAGGTGTTTAGTTGCTCCCAATAGTTTTGTGGAGGAAAATTCATCTCTTGAGGAATCTCAGGAATCTCATGATGAGTGAGATCTCTTGTGTACTCCATCCTTTTCTTGGTGATGGGCTTGTGGTCATGCCTTCTCAATTGGACCGGCTTTCCTCTTGAATCTTGCTTCCATTGTGCGCCCTCTTCACATATGACTGTGAGGACTTGGTCCAACCTTTGATCAAAGTTGACCCTTCTAGTGTAAGGATGCTCATCTCCTTGCATCATAGGCAAGTTGAACTCCACCCTTACACTCTCCGGACTAAAATCCAAGTATTTCCCCCGAACCATAGTGAGATAATTCTTTGGATTCGGGTTCACACTTTGGTCATGGTTCTTTGTGATCCATGCATTGGCATAGAACTCTTGAACCATCAAGATTCCGACTTGTTGAATGGGGTTGGTAAGTACTTCCCAACCTCTTCTTCGGATCTCATGGCGGATCTCCGGATATTCACCCTTTTTGAGTGAAAAGGGGACTTCGGGGATCACCTTCTTCAAGGCCACAACTTCATAGAAGTGGTCTTGATGCACCTTTGAGAGGAATCTATCCATCTCCCATGACTCGGAGGTGGAAGCCTTTGCCTTCCTTTCCTCTTTCTAGAGGTTTCTCCGGCCTTTGGTGCCATAATGGTTATGAAAAAGCAATGCTTTTACCACACCAAACTTAAAATGTTGCTCGTCCTCGAGCAAAAGAAGAAAGAAGAGAGTAGAAGAAGAAGAAATGAGGAAGAGGGAGATGGAAGTGTGTTCGGCCAAGAAGGGTAAGAAAGGGTGTTTAGGTTGTGTGAAAATGAAGAGTTGAAGAAGGGTATTTATAGGAGAGAGGGGGTAAAGGTTCGGCCATGAGGGGTGGGTTTGGGAGGGAAAGTGGTTTGAATTTGAAGGGTGAGGTTGGTGGGGTTTTATGAAGGATGGATGTGAGTGGTGAAGAGAAAGATGGGATTTGATAGGTGAGGGGTTTTTGGGGAAGAGGTGTTGAGGTGATTGGTGAATGGGGGAAGAGAGAGAGTGATGGTAGGGTCCTGTGGGGTCCACAGATCCTGTAGTGTCAAGGAAAAGTCATCCCTGCACCAAATGTTGCTCAAAATCACGTTTTGAGCAATTTCTGGCGTTAAACGCCGGGCTGGTGCCCATTCCTGGCGTTTAACGCCAGGTTCTTGCCCTTTACTGGCGTTTAACGCCAGTCTGGTGCCCCTTTCTGGCGTTAAACGCCCAGAATGGTGCCAGACTGGGCGTTAAACGCCCAACAGCTAGCATTACTGGCGTTTGAACGCCAGTTTCTTCTCCTCCAGGGTGTGCTGTTTTTCTTCCTGTTTTTCATTCTGTTTTTGCTTTTTTCATTGTTTTTGTGACTTCTTATGATCATCAACCTACAAAAAAGATAAAATAACAAAAGAAAATAATTAATTATAAAACATTGGGTTGCCTCCCAACAAGCGCTTCTTTAATGTCATTAGCTTGACAGAGGACTCTCATGGAGCCTCAGGAATGCTCAGAACCGTGTGGGAACCTCCCAACACCAAACTTAGAGTTTGAATGTGGGGGTTCAACACCAAACTTAGAGTTTGGCTGTGGCCTCCCAACACCAAACTTAGAGTTTGACTGTGGGGGCTCTGCTTGGCTCTGTTTTGAGAGAAGCTCTTCATGCTTCCTCTCCATGATGATAGAGGGATGTCCTTGGGCCTTAAACACCAAGGACTCTTCATTCACTTGAATGATTAACTCTCCTCTATCAACATCAATCACAGCCTTTGCTGTGGCTAGGAAGGGTCTGCCAAGGATGATGGATTCATCCATGCACTTCCCAGTCTCTAGGACTATGAAGTCAGTAGGGATGTAATGGTCTTCAATCTTTACCAAAACATTCTCTACAAGTCCATGAACTTGTTTTCTTGAATTGTTTGCCATCTCCAATGAGATTCTTGCAGATTGCACCTCAAAGATCCCTAATTTCTCCATTACAGAGAGGGGCATGAGGTTCACACTTGACCCTAAGTCACACAAGGCCTTCTTGAAGGTCATGGTGCCTATGGTACAAGGTATAGAAAACTTCCCAGGATCCTGCCTCTTTTGAGGCAGTTTCTGCCTAGACAAGTCATCCAGTTCTTTGGTGAGCAAAGGTGGTTCATCCTCCCAAGTCTCATTTCCAAATAACTTGTCATTCAGTTTCATGATTGCTCCAAGGTATTTAGCAACTTGCTCTTCAGTGACATACTCATCCTCTTCAGAGGAAGAATACTCATCAGAGCTCATGAATGGCAGAAGTAAGTCCAATGGAATCTCTATGGTCTCATTTTGAGCCTCAGATTCCCAAGGTTCCTCATAGAGGAACTCAGAGGAGAGTGGTGTACGCCCACTGAGGTCTTCCTCAGTGGCGTCCACCTCCTCTCTTTCCTCCCAGAATTCGGCCATGTTAATGGCTTTGCACTCTCCTTTTGGATTTTCTTCTGTATTACTTGGGAGAGTACTAGGAGGGAGTTCAGTAACTTTCTTGCTCAGCTGACCCACTTGTCCTTCCAAATTTCTGATGGGGGACCTTGTTTCATTCATGAAACTTTGGGTGGTCTTTATTAGATCAGAGACCATTGTTGCTAAGTCAGAAGTATTCTGCTTAGAACTCTCTGTCTGTTGCTGAGAAGATGATGGAAAAGGCTTGCCATTGCTAAACCTGTTTCTTCCACCATTATTGTTGTTGAAACCTTGTTGGGGTCTCTCTTGATTCTTCCATGAGAAATTGGGGTGATTTCTCCATGAAGAATTGTAGGTGTTTCCATAGGGTTCTCCTAGGTAATTCACCTCTTCCATGGAAGGGTTCTCAGGATCATAGGCTTATTCCTCAGATGAAGCTTCCTTAGTACTGTTTGGTGCATTTTGCATTCCAGACAGACTTTGAGAAATCAAATTGACTTGTTGAGTCAATATTTTGTTCTGAGCCAATATGGCATTCAGAGTGTCAATCTCAAGAACTCCTTTCTTCTGATTAGTCCCATTGTTCACAGGATTCCTTTCAGAAGTGTACATGAATTGGTTATTTGCAACTATTTCAATCAATTCTTGAGCTTCTGCAGGCGTCTTCTTCAGATGAAGAGATCCTCCAGCAGAGCTATCCAAGGACATCTTGGATAGTTCAGAGAGACCATCATAGAAAATACCTATGATGCTCCATTCAGAAAGCATGTCTGAAGGACATCTTCTGATTAATTGTTTGTATCTTTCCCAAGCTTCATAGAGGGATTCTCCATCCTTCTGTCTGAAGGTTTGGACTTCCACTCTAAGCTTACTCCATCTTTGTGGTGGAAAGAACTTTGCCAAGAAGGCATTGACTAGCTTTTCCCAAGAGTCCAGGCTTTCTTTAGGTTGAGAATCCAACCATATTCTAGCTCTGTCTCTTACAGCAAAAGGGAATAGCATCAGTCTATAGACTTCAGGGTTAACCCCATTAGTCTTGACTGTGTCACAGATTTACAAGAATTCAGCTAAGAACTGATGAGGATCTTCCATTGGAAGTCCATGGAACTTGCAATTCTGTTGCATTAGAGAAACTAATTGAGGCTTAAGCTCAAAGTTGTTTGCTCCAATGGCAGGGATAGAGATGCTTCTCCCATAGAAATCAGGAGTAGGTGCAGTAAAGTCACCTAGCACCTTCCTTGCATTGTTGGCATTGTTGTTGTTTTTGGCTGCCATGGGTTTTTCTTCCTTGAAGAATTCAGTCAGGCCCTCTAAAGAGAGTTGTGCTTTAGCTTCTCTTAGCTTTCTCTTCAAGGTCCTCTCAGGTTCAGGGTCAGCTTCAACAAGAATGCCTTTGTCTCTGCTCCTGCTCATAAGAAAGAGAAGAGAACAAAAGTGTGGAATCCTCTATGTCACAGTATAGAGATTCCTTGAAGTGTCAGAGGAAAAGAGAAATAGTAAGAAGAAGGAGAAGGAGAATTCGAACTTTAATTAGGTAAGGTTCGAATTGTGCATTTAGAAGGAGTGGTACTCCATAAATAGAAGGATGTGGGAAGGAGGGAAGAGAATTTTCGAAAATTCAATCAAAAGATTTTGAAAACATTTTGAAAATTTGATTGATAGTTTTCGAAAATTGAAAGTGGAAGAGAAATCAAGTGATTTTTGAAAAAGATTTTGAAATTAGAAATTGAAAAGATTTGATTGAAAACTAATTTGAAAAAGATGTGATTAAAAGGATTTGATTGAAGAGTTATGGTTTTAAAAAGATGTGATTGAGAAGATATGATTTGAAAACAATTTTTAAAAGATATGATTTGAAAACAATTTAAAAAGATATGATTTTAAAAATAAATTGATGACTTGCCTAACAAGAAAAGATATGATTCAAGCATAAAACCTTCCTTAATAGAAAAGGCAAAAAAATGTTCAATCAAATCATTAATTGTTAGTAAGTATCTTTGAAAAAGGAAAGAAATTGATTTTGAAAACATTTGATTGAAAAGATATGATTTGAAAAAGATTTGGTTTTGAAAAACTTTGAAAACTTGAAAAAAAATTGATTTTGAAAACAAAATCTTCCCCCTAGCACCATCCTGGCGTTAAACGCCCAGAATGGTATACATTCTGGCGTTTAACGCCCAAAATGCTACCTCTTTGGGCGTTAAACGCCCAACCAGGTGCCCTGGCTGGCGTTTAAACGCCAGTCTGCCTTCTTCACTGGGCATTTTTGAATGCTCAGCTTTTTCTGTATAATTCCTCTGTAGTGTGTTCTGTATCTTCAATCCCTTGTATCATTGACTTGAAAATACACAAATTAAAAATATTTTTGGATTTTTAATAATTAAAATGCAACAAGAATCAAATAACAATGCATACAAGACACCAAACTTAGCAGTTTGTATACTACTGACACTAATGAACTGAAAATGCATATGAGACACACAAAATACTCAAGTCAATAGAATTCAAAGATTAGAACACAAAATATATGCATGGATTCGAAAAATGTAACAAAAACATGCATTTGACACCAAACTTAAGATGAGACTCTAGACTCAAACAAGAAATATTTTTGGATTTTATGATTTTGTAAAATTTTTTTTTTTTTGTATTTTTCGAAAATTAAGTGGGAAAAGGTATCAAAATTCTTAATGAGAATTCCAGGAATCAGTGCAATGCTAGTCTAAGACTCCGGTCCAGGAATTAGACATGGCTTCACAGCCAGCCAAGCTTCCAAAGAAAGCTTCGGTCCAAAACACTAGACATGACCAAAGGTCAGCCAAGCCTTAGCAAATCACTGCTCCAAAAGTAAGATTGGTACGAAATCAACAAGCTCTTGTGGTGATAAGTTGAAACCTCGGTCCAATCAGATTAGACATGGCTTCTCAGCCAGCCAGATTTCAACAAATCATCATGAAACTCTAGAATTCATCTTCAAGAATTTCGAAGAAAAAAAAAATACCTAATCTAAGCAACAAGATGAACCGTCAGTTGTCCAGCCTGAACAATCCCGGGCAATAACACCAAAAGTTGGATGTTGTTGCCGGATCTTGGCACTGATGTTACCAAAGGCTTGCTCAAAACTAGAACAATCCCCGGCAACGGCGCCAAAAACTTGGTCGGGCGAAATTGTGAACTATACTTTTTCACAACTCTCATAATCCCTGGTACTGGCTCCAAGAACTTGGTGCGCCTAATACCATGGCATTACACAACTTCGCACAACTAACCAGCAAGTGCACTGGGTCGTCCAAGTAATAAACCTTACGTGAGTAAGGGTCGATCCCACGGAGATTGTTAGTATTGAAGCAAGCTATGGTCATCTTGTAAATCTTAGTCAGGCAAACTCAGATATATGTGGTGATGAACGAAAATAACATAGAAGATAAAGATAGTGATACTTATGTAATTCATTGGTAGGAACTTCAGATAAGCGCATGAAGATGCCTTCCCTTCCGTCTCTCTGCTTTCCTACTGTCTTCATCCAACCCTTCTTACTCCTTTCCATGGCAAGCTCGTATAGGGTCTCACTGTTGTCAGCAGCTACCTCCCATCCTCGCAGTGAAAGCTAATGCTCAATACTCTGTCACAGTACGGCCAATCACCGGTTCGGTTCCCTCCCCTACCGGAATAGAATAACTCTTTTGCGTCTGTCACTAATGCCCAGTAGGTTACAGGTTTGAAGCACGTCACAGTCATTCAATCATTGAATCCTACTCAGAATACCACAGACAAGGTTAGACCTTCCGGATTCTCTTGAATGCTGCCATCAGTTCTTGCCTATACCACGAAGACTCTGATCTCACGGAATGGCTGGCTCGTTTGTCAGGCGAGCACTCGGTTGTCAGGCGATCAACCATGCATCGTGCAATCAGGAATCCAAGAGATATTCACTAAGCCTCAGATGCTTGTAGAACAAGAATGGTTGTCAGTCACCTTGTTCATGGTGAGAATGGTGATGGGCGTCAATCATCACCTTCATCATGTTGAAGAACAAGTGATATCTTGGATAAAGAACAAGCGGAATTTGAATGAAAGAACAATAGTAATTGCATTAATACTCGAGGTACAGCAGAGCTCCACACCTTAATCTATGGTGTGTAGAAACTCCACCGTTGAAAATACATAAGCATAAGGTCTAGGCATGGCCGAATGGCCAGCCTCCCAATGATCTAAGAACTAAAATGTCCAAAGATGATCTAGAGATCTAAAAGTGATCAAAAGATTTCTATACAATAGTAAAAGGTCCTACTTATAAGAAACTAGTAGCCTAAGGTGTACAGAAATGAGTAAATGACATAAAAATCCACTTCCGGGCCCACTTGGTGTGTGCTTGGCTGAGCAATGAAGGAATTTCGTGTAGAGACCTTTTCTGGAGTTAAACGCCAGCTCTCATGCCAGTTTGGGCGTTTAACTCCAAATTTTATGCCAGTTCCGGCGTTTAACGCTGGAATTTCTGTAGGTGACTTTGAGCGCCGGTTTGGGCCATCAAATCTTGGGCAAAGTATGGACTATTATATATTGCTGGAAAGCCCAGGATGTCTACTTTCCAACGCCGTTGAGAGCGCGCCAATTGGGCTTCTGTAGCTCCAGAAAATCCGCTTCGAATGCAGGGAGGTCAGAATCCAACAGCATCTGCAGTCCTTTTTGGTCTCAGAATCAGATTTTTGCTCAGGTCCCTCAATTTCAGCCAGAAAATACCTAAAATCACAGAAAAACACACAAACTCATAGTAAAGTCCAGAAAAGTGAATTTTAATTAAAAACTAATAAAAATATACTAAAAACTAACTATATCATATCAAAAACATACTAAAAACAATGCCAAAAAGTATACAAATTATCCGCTCATCACTGAGCATTCAAAAATGCCCAGTGAAGAAGGCAGACTGGCGTTTAAACGCCAGCCAGGGCACCTGGTTGGGCGTTTAACGCCCAAAGAGGTAGCATTTTGGGCGTTAAACGCCAGAATGTATACCATTCTGGGCGTTTAACGCCAGGATGGTGCTAGGGGGAAGATTTTGTTTTCAAATCAATTTTTTTCAAGTTTTTCAAAATCAAATCTTTTTCAAATAAAATCTTTTCACTCAAATGTTTTCAAAATTAATTTCTTTCCTTTCAAAGATACTTACTAACAATTAATGATTTGATTGAACATTTTTGCCTTTTCTGTTAAGGAAGGTTTTATGTTTGAATCATATCTTTTCTTGTTAGGCAAGTCACTAATTTTCCAAATCAAATCTTTTAAAATAATTTTCAAAACATATCTTTTAAAATGGTTTTCAAATCATATCTTCTCAATCACATCTTTTTAAGACAATAACCTTTCAATCATATTTTTTTTTTATCATATCTTTTTCAAATTAGTTTTCAATCAAATCTTTTTAGTTTCTAATTTCAAAATCTTTTTCAAAAATCACTTGATTTCTCTTCCACTTTCAATTTTCGAAAATTATCAATCAAATTTTCAAATGTTTTCAAAATCTTTTAATTGAATTTTCGAAAATCCTCTTCCCTCCTTCTCACATCCTTCTATTTATGGAGTACCACTCCTTCTAAATGCACAATTCGAACCTTATCTAATTAAAGTTCGAATTCTTCTTCTCCTTCTTCTTTCCATTTCTCTTTTCCTCTGACATTTCAAGGAATCTCTATACTGTGACATAGAGGATTCCACATCTTCTTTTTCTCTTCTCTTTCATATGAGCAGGAGCAGAGACAAAGGCATTCTTGTTGAAGCTGATCCTGAACCCGAAAGGACCTTGAAGAGAAAGCTAAGAGAAGCCAAAGCACAACTCTCTTTAGAGGACCTGACCGAATTCTTCAAAGAAGAAGAACACATGGCAGCCGAAAACAACAACAATGCCAACAATACAAGGAAGGTGCTGGGTGACTTCACTGCACCTACTCCTGATTTTTATGGGAGAAGCATCTCTATCCCTGCCATTGGAGCAAACAACTTTGAGCTTAAGCCTCAATTAGTTTCTCTAATGCAACAGAATTGCAAGTTCCATGGACTTCCAATGGAAGATCCTCATCAGTTTTTAGCTGAATTCTTGCAAATCTGTGACACAGTCAAGACTAATGGGGTAGACCCTGAAGTCTATAGACTGATGCTATTCCCTTTTGCTGTAAGAGACAGAGCTAGAATATGGTTGGATTCTCAACCTAAAGAAAGCCTGGACTCTTGGGAAAAGCTAGTCAATGCCTTCTTGGCAAAGTTCTTTCCACCACAAAGATGGAGTAAGCTTAGAGTGGAAGTCCAAACCTTCAGACAGAGGGACGGAGAATCCCTCTATGAAGCTTGGGAAAGATACAAACAATTAATCAGAAGATGTCCTTCAGACATGCTTTCTGAATGGAGCATCATAGGTATTTTCTATGATGGTCTCTCTGAACTATCTAAGATGTCCTTGGATAGCTCTGCTGGAGGATCTCTTCATCTGAAGAAGACGCCTGCAGAAGCTCAAGAATTGATTGAAATGGTTGCAAATAACCAATTCATGTACACTTCTGAAAGGAATCCTGTGAACAATGGGACTAGTCAGAAGAAAGGAGTTCTTGAGATTGACACTCTGAATGCCATATTGGCTCAGAACAAGATATTGACTCAACAAGTCAATTTGATTTCTCAAAGTCTGTCTGGAATGCAAAATGCACCAAACAGTACAAAGGATGCTTCATCTGAGGAAGAAGCTTATGATCCTGAGAACCCTTCCATGGAAGAGGTGAATTACCTAGGAGAACCCTATGGAAATACCTACAATTCTTCATGGAGAAATCACCCAAATCTCTCATGGAAGAATCAAGAGAGACCTCAACAAGGTTTCAATAACAATAATGGTGGAAGAAACAGGTTTAGCAATGGCAAGCCTTTTCCATCATCTTCTCAGCAACAGACAGAGAGTTCTAAGCAGAATACTTCTGACTTAGCAACAATGGTCTCTGATCTAATAAGACCACTCAAAGTTTCATGAATGAAACAAGGTCCTCCATCAGAAATTTGGAAGGACAAGTGGGTCAGCTGAGCAAGAAAGTTACTGAACTCCCTCCTAGTACTCTCCCAAGTAATACAGAAGAAAATCCAAAAGGAGTGCAAGGCCATCAACATGGCCGAATATGGAGAGGAAAGAGAAGAAGACGCTACTGAGAAAGACCCCAGTGGGCGTGCACCACTCTCCTCTGAGTTCCTCAATGAGGAACCTTGGGAATCTGAGGCTCAAATGAGACCATAGAGATTCCATTGGACTTACTTCTGCCATTCATGAGCTCTGATGAGTATTCTTCCTCTGAAGAGGATGAGTATGTTACTGAAGAGCAAGTTGCTAAATACCTTGGAGCAATCATGAAACTAAATGACAAGTTATTTGGAAATGAGACTTGGGAGGATGAACCTCCCTTGCTCACCAAAGAACTGGATGACTTGTCTAGGCAGAAACTGCCTCAAAAGAGGCAGGATCCTGGGAAGTTTTCTATACCTTGTACCATAGGCACCATGACCTTCAAGAAGGCCTTGTGTGACTTAGGGTCAAGTGTGAACCTCATGCCCCTCTCTGTAATGGAGAAATTAGGGATCTTAGAGGTGCAAGCTGCAAGAATCTCATTAGAGATGGCAGACAACTCAAGAAAACAAGCCCATGGACTTGTAGAGGATGTTCTGGTTAAAGTTGAAGACCAGTACATTCCTACTGATTTCATAGTCCTAGAGACTGGGAAGTGCATGGATGAATCCATCATCCTTGGCAGACCCTTCCTAGCCACAGCAAAGGCTGTGATTGATGTTGACAGAGGAGAGTTAATCATTCAAGGGAATGAAAAATCCTTGGTGTTTAAGGCCCAAGGATATCCCTCTGTCATCATGGAGAGGAAGCATGAAGAGCTCCTCTCAAAACAGAGCCAAACAGAGCCCCCACAGTCAAACTCTAAGTTTGGTGTTGGGAGGCTACAACCAACTCTAAGTTTGGTGTTGAAACCCACATTCAAACTCTAAGTTTGGTGTTGGGAGGTTTCAACACGGTTCTGAGCATTTCTGAGGCTCCATGAGAGCCCTCTGTCAAGCTAATGACATTAAAGAAGCGCTTGTTGGGAGGCAACCCAATGTTTTATAATTAATTATTTTCTTGTGTTATTTTATCTTTTTTGTAGGTTGATGATCATAAGAAATCACAAAAACAATGAAAAAAGCAAAAACAGAATGAAAAACAGGAAGAAAAACAGCACACCCTGGAGGAGAAGAAACTGGCGTTCAAACGCCAGTAATGCTAGCTGTTGGGCGTTTAACGCCCAGTCTGGCACCATTCTGGGCGTTTAACGCCAGAAAGGGGCACCAGACTGGCGTTAAACGCCAGTAAAGGGCAACAACCTGGCGTTAAACGCCAGGAATGGGCACCAGCCCGGCGTTTAACGCCAGAAATGGCTCAAAACGTGATTTTGAGCAACATTTAGTGCAGGGATGACTTTTCCTTGACACTACAGGATCTGTGGACCCCACAGGACCCTACCATCACTCTCTCTCTTCTTCCCCCATTCACCAATCACCTCAACACCTCTTCCCCAAAAACCCCTCACCTATCAAATCCCATCTTTCTCTTCACCACTCACATCCATCCTTCATAAAACCCCACCAACCTCACCCTTCAAATTCAAACCACTTTCCCTCCCAAACCCACCCATAATGGCCGAACCTTTACCCCCTCTCTCCTATAATACCCTTCTTCAACTCTTCATTTTCACACAACCTAAACCCCCTTTCTTACCCTTCTTGGCCGAACACACTACCATCTCCCTTCTTCCTCATTTCTTCTTCTTCTACTCTCTTCTTTCTTCTTTTGCTCGAGGACGAGCAAACATTTTAAGTTTGGTGTGGTAAAAGCATTGCTTTTTGTTTTTCCATAACCATTTATGGCATCCAAGGCCGGAGAAACCTCTAAAAAGAGGAAAGGGAAGGCAAAAGCTTCCACCTCCGAGTCATGGGAGATGGATAGATTCCTCTCAAGGGTGCATCAAGACCACTTCTATGAAGTTGTGGCCTTGAAGAAGGTGATCTCCGAGGTCCCCTTTTCACTCAAAAAGGGTGAATATCCGGAGATCCGCCATGAGATCCGAAGAAGAGGTTGGGAAGTTCTTACCAACCCCATTCAACAAGTCGGAATCTTGATGGTTCAAGAGTTCTATGCCAATGCATGGATCACAAAGAACCATGACCAAAGTGTGAACCCGAATCCAAAGAATTATCTCACTATGGTTCGGGGAAAATACTTGGATTTTAGTCCGGAGAGTGTGAGGGTGGCGTTCAACTTGCCTATGATGCAAGGAGATGAGCATCCTTACACTAGAAGGGTCAACTTTGATCAAAGGTTGGACCAAGTCCTCACAGTCATATGTGAAGAGGGTGCACAATGGAAGCAAGATTCAAGAGGAAAGCCGGTCCAATTGAGAAGGCATGACCTCAAGCCCGTGGCTAGAGGATGGTTAGAGTTCATACAACGCTCAATCATCCCCACTAGCAACCGGTCCGAAGTTACCATAGACCGGGCCATCATGATCCATAGTATCATGATTGGAGAAGAAATAGAGGTTCATGAGGTTATAGCCCAAGAACTCTATAAGGTGGCGGACAAGACCTCCACCTTGGCAAGGTTAGCCTTTCCTCATCTCATTTGTCACCTCTGTTATTCAATTGGAGTTGACATAGAGGGAGACATTCCCATTGATGAGGACAAGCCCATCACCAAGAAAAGGATGGAGTACACAAGAGATCTCACTCATCATGAGATCCCTGAGATTCCTCAAGGGATGAATTTTCCTCCACAAAACTATTGGGAGCAACTAAACACCTCCCTAGGAGAACTAAGTTCCAACATGGGACAACTGAGGGTGGAGCATCAAGAACACTCCATCATCCTTCATGAAATTAGAGAAGATCAAAGAATCATGAGGGAGGAGCAACAAAGACAAGGAAGAGACATTGAGGAGCTCAAGCACTCCATAGGATCTTCAAGAGCAAGAAAGAGCCGCCATTACTAAGGTGGACCCGTTCTTTGATTTCCTTGTTATTGTTCTTCTGTTTTTTCGAATTTTAATGCTTATGTTTATCCATGTTTGTGTCTTATGATCATTAGTGTCTTGGTGTCTATGCCTTAAAGTTATGAATGTCCTATGAATCCATCACCTTTCTTCAATAAAAACGTGCCTAATTGATAAAATTCAAGAATTGCATGAATTTTGAATTTTATAATAGTTTAATTATTTTGATGTGGTGGCAATATTTTTGTTCTCTGAATGTATGCTTAAACAGTGCATATGTCTTTTGAATTTGTGGTTCATGAATGTTGGCTCTTGAAAGAATGATGAAAAAGGAGACATGTTACTGAGGATCTGAAAAATCAATAAAATGATTCTTGAAGCAAGAAAAAGCATTTCAAAAAAAAAAAAACCGAAAAAAAAAAACGAAAAAAAAAGAGAGAAAGGAATAAGAGTTGTGATCCAAGGCAATAAGAGTGTGCTTAAGAACCCTGGACACCTCTAATTGGGGACTTTAGCAAAGCTGAGTCACAATCTGAAAAGGTTCACCCAATTATATGTCTGTGGCATGTATGTATCCGGTGGTAATACTGGAAGACAGAGTGCTTTGGGCCACAGCCAAGACTCAATAAATAGCTATGTTCAAGAATCATCATACTTTACTAAGAGAAGCATTAACACTATCTGGATTCTAAGTTCCTAAAGAAGCCAACCATTCTGGATTTCAAAGGATAGAGTGAGATGCCAAAACTGTTCGGAGGCAAAAAGTTAAAAGCCCCGCTCATCTGATTAATACTGATCTTCACAGATGTTTTTGGAATTCATTGCATATTCTCTTCTTTTTATCTTATTTGATTCTCAGTTGCTTGAGGACAAGCAACAATTTAAGTTTGGTGTTGTGATGAGCGGATAATTTGTATACTTTTTGGCATTGTTTTTAGTATGTTTTTGATATGATATAGTTAGTTTTTAGTATATTTTTATTAGTTTTTAATTAAAATTCACTTTTCTGGACTTTACTATGAGTTTGTGTGTTTTTCTGTGATTTCAGGTATTTTCTGGCTGAAATTGAGGGACCTGAGCAAAAATCTGATTCTGAGACCAAAAAGGACTGCAGATGCTGTTGGATTCTGACCTCCCTGCATTCGAAGCGGATTTTCTGGAGCTACAGCAGCCCAATTGGCGTGCTCTCAACGGCGTTGGAAAGTAGACATCCTGGGCTTTCCAGCAATATATAATAGTCCATACTTTGCCCAAGATTTGATGGCCCAAACCGGCGTTCAAAGTCACCTCAAGGAATCCCAGCGTTAAACGCTGGAACTGGCACCCAAATGGGAGTTAAACGCCCAAACTGGCACCAAAGCTGGCGTTTAACTCCAAGAAGAGTCTCTACACGAAATTGCTTCATTGCTCAGCCCAAGCACACACCAAGTGGGCCCGGAAGAGGATTTTTATGTCATTTACTCATTTCTGTACACCCTAGGCTGCTAGTTTCTTATAAGTAGGACCTTTTACTATTGTATAGATATCTTTTGATCACTTTTAGATCTCTAGATCATCTTTGGACATTTTAGTTCTTAGATCATTGGGAGGCTGGCCATTCGGCCATGCCTAGACCTTATGCTTATGTATTTTCAACGGTGGAGTTTCTACACACCATAGATTAAGGTGTGGAGCTCTGCTGTACCTCGAGTATTAATGCAATTACTATTGTTCTTTCATTCAAATTCCGCTTGTTCTTTATCCAAGATATCACTTGTTCTTCAACATGATGAAGGTGATGATTGACGCCCATCACCATTCTCACTCATGAACAAAGTGACTGACAACCACTCTTGTTCTACAAGCATTTGAGGCTTGGTGAATATCTCTTGGATTCCTGATTGCACGATGCATGGTTGATCGCCTGACAACCGAGTGCTCGCCTGACAAACGAGCCAACCATTCCGTGAGATCAGAGTCTTCGTGGTATAGGCAAGAACTGATGGCAGCATTCAAGAGAATCCGGAAGGTCTAACCTTGTCTGTGGTATTCTGAGTAGGATTCAATGATTGAATGACTGTGACGTGCTTCAAACCTGTAACCTACTGGGCGTTAGTGACAGACGCAAAAGAGTTATTCTATTCCGGTAGGGGAGGGAACCACACCGGTGATTGGCAGCACTGTGACAGAGTGTGTGCATTAGCTTTCACTGCGAGGATGGGAGGTAGCTGCTGACAACAGTGAGACCCTATATGAGCTTGCCATGGAAAGGAGTAAGAAGGGTTGGATGAAGACAGTAGAAAAGCAGAGAGACGGAAGGGAAGGCATCTTCATGCGCTTATCTGAAGTTCCTACCAATGAATTACATAAGTATCACTATCTTTATCTTTTATGTTATTTTCGTTCATCACCATATATATCTGAGTTTGCCTGACTAAGATTTACAAGATGACCATCGCTTGCTTCAATACTAACAATCTCCGTGGGATCGACCCTTACTCACGTAAGGTTTATTACTTGGACGACCCAGTGCACTTGCTGGTTAGTTGTGCGAAGTTGTGTAATGCCATGGTATTGGGCTACCACGTTTTTGGAGCCATTACCAGGGATTATGAGAGTTGTGAAAAAGTATAGTTCACAATTTCGCGCACCAGTCTTCAAAACTACATGGAAAGATTCAACAACGCATGTTTGGATATACAAAGTCTACCAACCGAAGCAGCCATTATGGGACTCATCAATGGCCTAAGAGAAGGACCTTTTAGCCACTCAATATCCAAGAAGTACCCAACATCTCTAATCGAGGTTCAAAGAAAGAGCGGAAAATATATCAATATGGAGGAGAACTCCCAATTGGGTGATAGCTCAAAAACCGGATTCTCCTAACCCACCAAGGGATAAGGATAAAGAGTCCAAGAAAAAAGAAGATCAAGCCGGTGAGAAGCCTAGAAAATACCAGAATTACACCTACCCCTTCGGGTGTCTCTTGTGGATGTCTACCGAGAAATATGCCACACTAAGAAGATCTCACCAACTCGCCCAATCAAAAGCAAAAAAAGGAGGAGGAAATCGGACAGAATACTGCAAGTACCACCGAATCTACGGACATCCTACTAACGAGTGTTTTGACCTAAAGAATGTCATAGAGAAATTGGCAAGAGAATGGCGATTACATCGGTACTAAGCCAATAAAGCGAATGAACCAAGAAAAAGAAGAAAGGACGAAGAGGTCGGACGAGTTGAAGGTCCACCTCAAACCAAAGAGGTCAGATGAGTTGAAGGTCCACCTCACACCGAAGAGGGCGGACGAGCTGAAGGTCTACCTCACGCCGAAGAGGTCGAACGAGCTGAAGGTTCACCTCACGCCAAAGAGGTCGGACGAGCTGAAGGTCCACCTCACGCCGAAGAGGTCGGACGAGTTGAACGTCCACCCTCCACCGAAGAGGTCGGACGGTTGAAGGTCCACCTCACACCGAAGAGGTCGGACGAGTTGAACGTCCACCTCACGCCGAAGAGGTCGGACAAGTAGAGCATCCACCCCACACCAAAGAGGTCAGATGAGTTAAACGTCCACCTCACACCCCTAAGACACATGTTCATGGAGGATTCGCATGAGGAGGGATCTCTAAATCATCTCGCAAAAGACACCTCAAAAAGGGATATTAAGGAAGGGAGAGAGGTTTGAATAAGACAACGGGGTGCAAACAGCCTTCCGAGATTTCAAAATTCTTGGGGCAACCACCCATTCTTACCCGACCAAGGGAAAATGAAGAACTCATATTATACCTCGTAGTGGAAGGTCGGACAATAGCCTCAGCACTAGTCAGTGAAGACGAAAGTGGGCAATAACCCGTCTACTTCATCAGCAAAGCTCTATAAGGGGCCGAACTAAACTATCAAAAGATAGAAAAAGTTTGCCTACACCCTCATACTCACCTTTCGACGACTCCACCCATACTTTCAAACTCACACTATCAGAGTTTGGACCAACCAGACCATAGAAGGCATCCTACTGAAAACAAACTTAGCAGGAAGAATCCTACAGTGGGCAGTCAAGTTATCCAAATTCGATCTTCGACATAAAGCTCGGACAGCCATCAAATCACAGTATCCGGCCGACTTCATTACAGAGTACATTGACACCCCGGGAACTCCCACAAAATGGAATCCCTACATGGACGACTCTTCAAACAAAACCGGGAGTGGTGCAGGTGTAATTATAGAAAGCGATTAGGGAACCCAAATCGAGCTAAGCAACCAAGCTGAATATGAGGCACTACTGGCTGGTTTAAAGGCTGGCTAAGAAGGTAGGAGCTTACCGTGTCCAGTGATTCAGAAGTAGTCACCTCACAAAGAGAAGGGAGCTACCAAGCTAAGTATCCCACCATGAAAAAATACCTCGGGTAATTTGGGGAACCTTGGAAAAAACCGGAAAACAACTTGGACAATTCGGGGATATGAGGTCCGACATATATCTCGGGAACAGAATGCCTGAGCTGATGCATTTTCAAAACAAGTCAGCACCAACAGCTCGGACAATTCGGGGGATATGAGGTCCGACATATATCTCGAGAACAGAATGCCCGAGCTGATGTACTTTCAAAACTAGCCAACACCAAACCAGGGGTCAAAAATAGAAGCCTCATCCAAGAAACACTGTAAAATCCATCAACCTCAGAGGAAGAAAAGGTCCTAACCATATCAGGTCAGGGTCGTTCCCCCAGAGTCAAGAAAGGAAAATAAACCCTCTCCTCAGGGTCCGGTGACACCAACTCATAATTCTTCTCCTCATCTATATCCCTACAAATTCTATGGAACCTCCTAAGTCGCACACAATACTCAGGGTCAGCCACAGGAACACATTAAAACTATGGAATTCAGCCAGTCAGACATGATAAATGAATTTCTGCCGGTATAGAAATCATCAAGTAACCAATCGTAGTATAGTCTAAACCGACGCAAAATCCATTATCAAAGTAATTCTACAATCTATAATCGAGAGTATTAATCTCCTGAGTCATTCTTCCCTAGGAATGCTACAAGGATGCATGCTATTGGTTAAGTGGTCTTTTGTGGCTTGAAGAGTGTGGCATAAAAGTGCTAATAAAAGAAAACAACAATCAATCAATATTAAAAGCCTTGGCCAAGGTTGAACATTGGAAGTTCCATCACTATAGCTTCCTTCAATTGTGATAACAAAGGAGTGTTGCTTCACTTAGTTAACCCCTAATCATAAAGGAAAGTCAAGTAAAAGTAACTAACTTGAGTCACAAGTCCTAGTCTTACCCTAGGGAAGTCTAGCTTTAGTGCACTCTAAGTCAATTAGCAATTCTCAATTCTTAATCAACAATTGACATCCATTATTCAAGTGTCTCCAATGACTCAACCACTAGGCCAAGTGAGGGGATGCTACTCCATATCTAAAGTTGGCATTTTCTCAAACATTTGGAGAGCAAGAATGAAAGACATAGTAAAATTGAGAAGAGATTTAGAATCAAAGTAATTCAACACAAGAGATTAACAACAATCAACAATGAACAACAATGAAAATGAGATCTTCAATGAATTAATAGAATCCAAAACAACAAAGTTAAATCTAAGGTATATGAGAATTGAACAATTACAAACACTAATTGAGATTAGAGAAGAGGATCTACAACATGAACAAAGTAAATTGAGAGTTGCAATAGATCTCACCAAGGAATGGTTGAGAATTCAGAAAATGAAGATGAATCCTAGAGAGAGGTTGGAGTCTCTCTCTCTACAAATGTAACTAACTAAAAATATCTAAAAAAACTTGTGGAATGAGTGCGTGGATGTGAATGTGTCAATCCCCTTCAATCCTTGGTTCTTATATGCAGTTTGGCGCCAAAGTTGGTTGCTGAAACCCTCCAAAATCGCCAGACACGTGTTGCAATAACAGAATCACGTGCGGACTACGACGCGCGCGTGCACGGTACGCGTGCGCGTCCCTGGCTAATTCCGTAATGTGCGCGCGAGCGCCTTGTGCGCGTGCGCGTGCTTGGCCGAGATCAATTCTTTGGCTTTTGTGCTTCTCTCCACTTGCATGCTTCCTTCCTTGCTCCTTTGATCCATGTCTAGCCTATTTCAACCTGAGATTACTAGCAAACACATCAAGGCATCTTATGGAATCAAGGATGAATTAAAATTATCAAATTAAAGGTTTAAAAAGCATGTTTTTACACTTAAGCACAAATACGGGAGAGATAACAAAACCATGCTAATTCATAGGCTAAATGCGAGAAAAGGTCATCAAAATACTCTAAATTCAATACAAGATAAACCCTAAAAATGGGGTTTATCAACATGCCGTCCGGGATCTTAGTAGACATCTCAGCAATGTTTTTGCGGGAAGACATAGGTCAAATATTCCTACAGTAAGAAAATGAAAAATAGGGTTACTACCAAACAACTCGGGCAAATAAGGAAATAACTCAGACAATAACAGCAAAACATCAAGTGTCAGATACAGCAGTAAAAGGGAAACCCCAGGACTCACATGAAAGTCCAGGGGCACCCTTTGGAGGAAACAACAGAGCAAAAACCCAAATACAAAGTCAAAGCTTTACATCAAAAGCACGCTAACTTCCACATTGCCCCCACCAAAGGAGCTCATCAGTGTAAACATCACCTTGGCCATTTGCAAAATGGGGACTCGACCTCCTCGGACCCCTTCCCCAAGGATCGGGACAAGCCAAGTTCTTCATTATAGGGGTGGATTACTTCACAAAATGGATTAAGGCAGAGCCCCTAGCTAATGCCATTGCTCAAAGAAGTCAAAAATTTCTGTATAGAAACATTGTCACAAGGTTTGGGGTCCCTTACTCCATCACCACAGATAATGGCACTCAATTCACAGACGCAGACTTTAGAAAGTTGATAGACAACTTGAAAATAAAGCACCAATTCACATCCGTAGAACACCCACAAGCCAATGGACAAGCAGAAGCTGCCAACAAAGTCATACTAGCTGGGTTAAAACAAAAACTACAAGACGCAAAGGGAGTTTGGGCTGAAGAGCTCCTACAAGTCCTATGGGCATATTGGACAACTCCACACTTCACCACGGGAGAATCACCCTTCTGATTGGCTTACGAAATAAAGGCAATAATTCTGGTAGAAGTCGAAGAAGGGATCCCCCCCCCCAAACGATCCTCTACAGTAAAGAAGCCAACTCCCAAAATTCAAAGGAAAGAGCTCGACCTACTTCCAGAAATCCGAGAAAGAGCTCGGATCAGAGAATAGGCGATAAAATGTCGCACGACCTCAAAGTACAATCAAAAGGTAGTGCAGCAAAGCTTCGCCAACAATGACCTCATCCTAATCCGAAATGATATCGGAACAAGTCAACCAGGAGAAGCAAAGCTAGCAGCTAACTGGAAAGGACCCTATCGAGTCCTAGAGGTACTGGGAAAGGGCTACTACAAAGTGTCTGAACTCGAGAGGCGGAGCTACCAAGGTCATGGCACGCAAGAAACCTAAAAAGGTATTATAGTTAAAAGGTAATAAAAGATCTTGCGACAAAGATGCACTCTTTTTCCTGAAGAAAGGTTTTTTAATGAGGCGCCAAGCCAAGATCTACAAAATTACCTGACTTAAGAAGGGTGAGCACCCACATGTATATATTTGCATATTTTCTATAAAGTTTTTTCAAGATTTTCTACAGATTCTCTTCATCAAGACGCATTAATCTGAAAACGCAAAAATTCATCGCCCGATTATAAAGCTACAGATCGGCAAAAGTGAAAACCAAATTCAGTGCCCGACATGGTCAACAAGAATGAAAATCGAATTCATCAAATTCACTAGGAAAAGATAGACAAGATGCTCACGCATCACAACACCAAACTTAAACTGTTGCTTGTCCTCAAGCAACCAAAACTAATATAAGCTTAGGATGTGAATTTGCATGAGAATGAGAGTTCGATTAAGCTCTTGTCTCTTTTTATAGTGGGGTTTATAACTATAATCCTGAATAGGTTTGGCATCTCACTCTCCTTTAAATCAGAAGGATGTCAGTGTCATCTGGAATTAGAATCCGGATAATATTATGAATTCTCTGATCTTTTATATTCCAGTTTAATCCTTGAACACAGCAAAATTTACTTTAATTTATTATTCTTTGGTGCTTTGCACCTTGAGCCTAGCCATGACTTTAAATGTTTTGTCTCAAGGATTACTTGACACATAAACACCACAAGCACTTAACTGGGGGACTCTCTTTAAGTCCTGGTTTTTCTTTCAGTTACTCCCAGACAGTAGTGCTCAAAGCCTTTGGCATACTCTATTAAACGCACTTGGTCTCGACTCTAAGTGTTCTGTCTCAAGGATTACTTGACACAATCACACCATAAGCAGATGACTAGGGAAATAACTCTTTGAGCTTTTAATCATGTCTGACCTCCCTAGTTATTGATGCTCAAAGCCTTGGACCTTGCTTTTATTTATTAATTATTATTTATTTATTAAATTTTTTTTGCTATTTCTTTTGCTTCAAGGATTAAATTTTTGTTTATTTCAGAGAAATCATAATAATTCTCTAAATTCCTATTCCTTATACATCAACATCCCTTGATTCAAATTCAAATATGGACTGTTCATATCATGCATTAAAAAATCACAGAAAATACCACCACCTTTAAGTATGTAGGACTATTCATAAAATTAAACTCAATTTATCATGCAATACATCAAAAAAATTAAAAAAAATTATTTCAAGCTCAGTGGACAATACATGAGACATCTTTCAGAATTAAATCATTTAAGGGAAAACTAAACTAGACCTAGGATTCTCACTAATAAAGGATCATGCAATAAACAAAGCAAAATAGCAGAAAACCGGAACATAACATAGAAAAAGAGGTGAGGAATAAAAAAAATGAAAGGAGCTCAACCACCTTAGTTATCCTAGCGGTCGCTTTATTCTTCAGGTTGTGCTCCTCAGTGAAGATGATTCGCCTCCTTTAGTTATCCTAGCGGTCGCTTTATTCTTCAGGTTGTGCTCCTCAGTGAAGATGATTCGCCTCCCTTTTTGGTGCCATAGGAATAAACAGAAAACGCTTATGCGAAGCGTCAACACCAAACTTAAAGGTTTGCTTGCCCTCAAGCAAAGAAGAACTGAAAAAATAGACAGAGATAAATATTAATTTTTTAAAAAAAAGAAAAGGATAAAAGAACAAGAGAGAATTAGGATTGGGGGAGGGGAAAAAAATTAAAACTTGGGCGGCGAACTAATGGAGTTGAGCAGCGCAGGCGACGCATACGCGTGCAACACGCATACGCGTGGGTCGCCGAATTTTCTTAATGACGCGTAAGCGTCAGGCACGCGTCCGGGTGCCATGGGTTTTGTGCGATTCGCACGAAACCAGCCGCGCGCACGCACAACTCTCTATTCACGTAGCTTGGGAACCAATAATTTCATACGACGCGTGCGCGTCATGCACGCGCATGCGTGGATGACCATTTCTGCAAATGACGCTGATGAGCGGATAATTTATACGCTTTTTGGCATTGTTTTTAGGTAGTTTTTAGTATGATCTAGTTACTTTTAGGGATGTTTTCATTAGTTTTTATTCTAAATTCACATTTCTGGACTTTACTATGAGTTTGTGTATTTTTCTGTAATTTCAGGTATTTTCTGGCTGAAATTGAGGGACCTGAGCAAAACTCTGAAAGAAGGCTGACAAAGGACTACTAATGCTGTTGGATTCTGACCTCCCTGTACTCAAAATGAATTTTCTGGAGCTACAGAACTCCAAATGGCACGCTCTCAATGGCGTTGGAAAGTAGACATCCAGAGCATTCCACCAATATATAATAGTCCATACTTTATTTGAGATTTGATGACCTAAACTGGCGCTCAACGCCAGCTTCATGCTGCATTCTGGAGTCAAACGCCAGAAACACGTCACGAACCAGAGTTGAACGCCCAAAACACATTACAACTTGGACTTCAACTCCAAGAGAAGCCTCATCTCGTGGATAGATCAAGCTTAGCCCAAACATACACCAAGTGGGCCCCGGAAGTGGATTTATGCATCAATTACTTACTTCTGTAAACCCTAAGTAACTAGTTTATTATAAATAGGACATTTTACTATTGTATTTTCATCCGGGATTGTATCTTGGGACGTTTAGTTCTTAGATCTGGGGGCTGTCCATTCGGCCATTCCTGGACCTTTCACTTTTGTATTTTCAACGGTGGAGTTTCTACACACCATAGATTAAGGGTGTGGAGCTCTGCTGTACCTCAAGTTTTAATGCAATTACTACTATTTTCTATCCAATTCGATTTATTCATGTTCTAAGATATTCGTTGCACTTCAACTTGATGAATTTGATGATCCATGACACTCATCATCATTCTCACCTATGAACGCGCGTGACTGACAACCACTTCCGTTCTACCTTAGACCGGGCGCATATCTCTTGGATTTCTTGATCAGAATCTTCGTGGTATAAGCTAGAATTGATGGCGGCATTCATGGGAATCCGGAAAGTCTAACCTTGTCTGTGGTATTCCGAGTAGGATTCCGGGATTGAATGACTGTGATGAGCTTCAAACTCCTGAAGGCTGTGCGTTAGTGACAGACGCAAAAGAATCACGGGATTCTATTCCAACCTGATTGAGAACCGACAGATGATTAGCCGTGCTGTGACAGAGCATTTGGACCATTTTCACTGAGAGGATGGGATGTAGCCATTGACAACGGTGATGCCCTACATACAGCTTGCCATAGAAAGGAGTGATAAAAAAACTAGAAAGAAGAAGTAGAAAAGCAAAGATTCAGAAGGAACATAGCACCTCCATACACCTATCTGAAATTCCCACCATTGAATTACATGAGTAACTTTATCTTTATTTTCTATTTATTTTATTGTCATTATTTAAACCAATAATCTCTTAATCCATTTAAATTCGCCTGACTGGGATTTACAAGATGACCATAGCTTGTTTCACACCAATAATCTCTGTGGGATCGACCCTTACTCACGTAAGGTATTACTTGGACGACCCAGTACACTTGCTGGTTAGTTGTGCGGAGTTGTGACAAAGTGTAATTCATGTTTAGGAGCACCAAGTCTTTGGAGCCATTGTTGATGATCACAATTTCGTCCACCGAGGTTTTGGCGCCGTTGCTGGGGATTGTTCGAGTTTGGACAACTAACGGTTCATCTTGTTGCTCAGATTAGGTAATTTTCTTTTTGTTTTGTTTTCAAAAATTTTTCAAAAAAAAATTATCCCTTTTTTTCGAAAATAATAAAAGAAAATACAAAAAAATTCATATAATCATAAAAACTAAAAATATTTTGTGTTTCTTGTTAGAGTCTTGAGTCAATTTATAAGTTTGGTGTCAATTGCATGCTTTAAAAATATTTCTTGCATTTTTCAAAAATTCATGCATTCATAGTGTTCTTCATGATCTTCAAGTTGTTCTTGGTAAGTCTTCTTGTTTGATCTTGATGTTTTCTTGTTTTGTATCTTTTATTGTTTTTCATATGCATTTTTCGTTTGTTAGAGTCCAAGCATTAAAGATTTCTAAGTTTGGTATCTTGCATGTTTTCTTTGTATAAAAAATTTTTCAAAAATATGTTATTGATGTTCATCATGATCTTCAAAGTGTTCTTGGTGTTCATCTTGACATTCATAGTGTTCTTGCATGCATCTTGGTTTTGATCCAAAATTTTCATGTTTTGGGTCATATTTGTGTTTTTCTCTCTCTTCATAAAAAAATTCAAAAATCAAAAAAATATTTTTTCCTTAATTTTCTCATAATTTTCGAAAATTTGAGTTGACATTAGTCAAAAATTTTTAAAATTAGTTGTTTCTTACAAGTCAAGTCAAATTTTCAATTTTAAAAATCCTATCTTTTCAAAACTTTTTCAAAAATCAAATCTTTTTCATTTTTATCTTATTAATTTCGAAAATTTTAAAATTATTTTCAAAATCTTTTTCTTAATTTTATTTCAAATTTTTGAAATTACACTAACAATTAATATGATTGATTCAAAAATTTGAAGTTTGTTCCTTTCTTGTTAAGAAAGGTTCAATCTTTAAATTCTAGAATCTTATCTTTTAGTTTCTTGTTAGTTAAGTAATTAATTTTAATTTTAAAAAAAATAAAATCTTTTTCAACCATATCTTTTTATCATATCTTTTTATCTTATCTTTTTATCATATCTTTTTCAAAATTTTATCTTTTTCAAAAATTTGATTTCAAAATATCTTATCTAACTTCTTATCTTCTTATCTTTTCAAATTTGATTTTCAAATCTTTTTCAACTAACTATTTGACTTTTTGTTTGTTTCTTATTTTTTTCAAAACCACCTAACTACTTTTCTCTCTCTAATTTTGGAAAATATCTCATCCCTTTTTCAAAATTCTTTTTAAATTAACTAATTGTTTTAAATTTTAATTTTAATTCAATCTCATCTTTAATTTTCGAAAATCATTAACTCCTTTTCAAAATTAATTTTCGAAATTCTTCCCCTCTCCTCTTCTTCTATTTATCTATTTATTTACTAACACTTCTCTTCACCTCTCTTAATCTCAAATCACTGCCCCTATCCTTACCCTTGTGTTTGGATTCTCCTTCCTTTATTCCCTTCTTCTTCTACTAATAATAAGGATCCTCTTTACTGTGACATAGAGGATTTCTCTTCTTTTCTTGTTCTCTTCTCTTTCATATGAGCAGGAACAAGGAAAAAGGCATTCTTGTTGAAGATGATCCAGAACCTAAAAGGACTCTGAAGGGGAAACTAAGAGAAGCTAAATTACAACAATCCAGAGACAAACTTTCTGAAATTTTCGAACAAGAGAAAGAGATGGCAGCCGAACCCAACAACAATAATGCAAGGAGGATGCTTGGAGATTTCACTAAACCAACGTCCAAATTTGATGGAAGAAGCATCTCAATTCCTGCCATTGGAGCAAACAATTTTGAGCTAAAACCTCAATTAGTTGCTCTAATGCAACAGAATTGCAAGTTTCATGGACTTCCATCAGAAGATCCCTACCAGTTCTTAATTGAGTTCTTGCAGATCTGTGAGACTATTAAGACTAATGGAGTAGATCCTGAAGTCTACAGGCTCAAGCTTTTCCCTTTTGCTGTAAGAGACAGAGCTAGAACATGGTTGGACTCCTAACCTAAAGATAGCCTGGACTCCTGGGATAAGCTGGTCACAGCCTTCTTGGATAAATTCTTTCCTCCTCAAAAGCTGAGCAAGCTTAGAGTAGATGTTCAGACCTTCAAGCAAAAAGATGGTGAATCCCTCTATGAAGCTTGGGAAAGATACAAGCAGATGACCAAAAAGTGTCCTTCTGACATGTTTTCATAGTGGACCATATTAGATATATTCTATTATGGTCTATCTGAGTTTTCTAAGATGTCATTGGACCACTCTGCAGGTGGATCGATTCACCTAAAAAAAATGCCTACAGAAGCTCAAGAACTTATTGACATGGTTGCAAATAACCAATTCATGTACACTTCTGAGAGGAATTCCGTGAATAATGGGACGCCTCAGAGGAAGGGAGTTCTTGAAATTGATGCTTTGAATGCCATATTGGCTCAGAACAAAGTGTTGACTCAGCAAGTCAACATGATTTCTCAAAGTCTGAATGGATGGAAAAATGCATCCAACAGTACTAAAGAGGCATCTTCTGAAGAAGAAGCTTATGATACTGAAAACCCTACAATGGCAGAGGGAAATTACATGGGTGAACCTTATGAAAACACCTATAATTCATCATGGAGAAATCTGGAGGCACAAGTAGGCCAGCTGAGTAAGAAAATCACTGAAACTTCTCCTAGTACTCTCTTAAGCAATACAGAAGAGAATCCAAAGAGAGAGTGCAAGGCCATTGATATAGTCAATATGGCCGAATACAAGGAGGAAGGGGAGGACGTGAGTCCCAATGAGGAAGACATCATGGGACGTCTCCCAACCAAGAAGGAGTTCCTTATTGAGGACCTAAAGGAATCTGAGGCTCATATAGAGACAATAGAGATTCCATTAAATCTCCTTCTGCCATTCATGAGCTCTGAAGATTATTCTTCCTCTGAAGAGGATGAAGATGTAACTGGAGAGCAAGTTGTTCAATATCTAGGAGCCATCATGAAGCTGAATGCCAAGTTATTTGGTGATGAGACTTGGGAAGGTGAACCTCCCTTGCTCATTAGTGAACTTGATACATGGGTTCAGCAAACCTTACCTCAAAAGAGACAAGATCCTGGCAAATTCTTGATACCCTGTACCATAGGCACCATGACCTTTGAGAAAGCTCTGTGTGACCTAGGGTCAGGCATAAATCTTATGCCACTCTCTGTAATGGAGAAGCTGGGGATCATTGAGGTACAGCCTGCCTTATTCTCATTACAATTGGCAGACTGATGAGCGGATAATTTGTACGCTTTTTGGCATTGTTTTTAGTGTGTTTTTGGTAGTTTTAGTTGAGTTTTTATTATATTTTTATTAGTTTTTAGTTAAAATTCACTTTTCTGGACTTTACTATGAGTTTGTGTGTTTTTCTGTGATTTCAGGTATTTTCTGGCTGAAATTGAGGGATCTGAGCAAAAATCTGATCCAGAGACTCAAAAGGACTGCAGATGCTGTTGGATTCTGACCTCCCTGCACTCAAAGTGGATTTTCTGGAGCTACAGAAACCCCATTGGCGCGCTCTCAACGGCGTTGGAAAGTAGACATCCTGGGCTTTCCAGCAATATATGATAGTCCATACTTTGCCTAAGATTTGATGGCCCAAACCGGCGTTCAAAGTCACCTCAAGAAATTCCAGCGTTAAACGCCGGAACTGGCACCTAATTGGGAGTTAAACGCCCAAACTGGCATAAAAGCTGGCGTTTAACTCCAAGAAGAGTCTCTACACGAAATTGCTTCATTGCTCAGCCCAAGCACACACCAAGTGGGCCCGGAAGTGGATTTTTATGTCATTTACTCATCTCTGTACACCCTAGGCTACTAGTTTTCTATAAGTAGGACCTTTTACTATTGTATTTTCATCTTTGGACATCTAGTTCTTAGATCAGATCTTGGTTCTTCTGGTTCCCTCTCTGGGGCTGAAACCAATGATCACTTTTGTTCTTATGTATTTTCAACGGTGGAGTTTCTACACACCATAGATTAAGGTGTGGAGCTCTGCTGTACCTCGAGTATTAATGCAATTACTATTGTTCTTCTATTCAATTCCGCTTGTTCTTTGTCCAAGATATCACTTGTTCTTCAACATGATGAAGGTGATGATTGACGCCCATCACCATTCTCACTCATGAACAAGGTGACTGACAACCACTTTTGTTCTACAAGCAACCAAGGCTCTAGTGAATATCTCTTGGATTCTTTAATCGGAATCTTCGTGGTATAGGCAGGACCTGATGGCGGCATTCAAGAGAATCCGGAAGGTCTAAACCTTGTCTGTGGTATTCTGAGTAGGATTCAATGACTGAATGACTGTGACGTGCTTCAAACTCCTAACCTGCTGGGCGTTAGTGACAGACGCAAAAGAGGGATATTATTCCAGTAGGGGCGGGAACCAAACCGGTGATTGGCCGTACTGTGACAGAGTACGTGAGCATTAGCTTTCACTGCGAGGATGGGAGGTAGCCATTGACAACGGTGAAACCCTACACGAGCTTGCCATGGAAAGGAGTAAGAAGGATTGGATGAAGGCAGTAGGAAAGCAGAGAGACGGAAGGGAAGGTATCTTCATACGCTTATCTGAAGTTCCTACCAATGAATTACATAAGTATCACTATCTTTATCTTTTATGTTATTTTCGTTCATCATCATATACATTTGAGTCTGCCTGACTGAGATTTACAAGATGACCATAGCTTGCTTCATACCAACAATCTCCGTGGGATCGACCCTTACTCACGTAAGGTATTACTTGGACGACCCAGTGCACTTGCTGGTTAGTTGTGTGAAGTTGTAGTGATCACAATTTCGCGCACCAAGTTTTTGGCACCGTTGCCGGGGATTGTTTGTGTATGGACAACTGACGGTTCATCTTGTTGCTTAGATTAGGTCTTTTTCTTCAGAGTTCTTAAGAATGAATTCTAGTGTTTCAAGGTGATGTTCTTATCATCACCAAAGCTGATTGATTCTCATCAATTTAGCTCTTGAATGCAATGTCCTGCTGAAGCTTGGCCGGCCATGTCTAATTCCTTTAGACTAAAGCTTTAGACTAACATTGCATGATTCCTGGAATTCTCATTAAGAATTTTGATACCTTTATTTTCCTTTTCACATAATTTTCGAAAAAAGCACAAAAAAATTTATAAAATCATAAAATCCAAAAATATTTCTTGTTTAAGTCTAGTGTCTCATTTTAAGTTTGGTGTCAATTGCATGTTTCTGATCTTCTTGCATTTTTCGAATTTATGCATGTGTCTTAATTGATCCTCAAGTTGTTCTTGATGATTTTCTTGTTTTGATCTTTGAATTCTATTGACTTGAGTGTTTTGTTGTTTCTCATATGCATTCTCATTTTGTTAGTGTCAGTAGTATACAAACTGCTAAGTTTGGTGTCTTGCATGCATTGTTATTTGATTTTATTTGCATTTTGATTATTCCTCATTATTAAAAATCCAAAAATATTTTTAATTTGTGTCTTTTCAAGTCAATAATACAGAGAATTGAAGATTCAGAACATACTGCAGAGGAATTATACAGAAAAAGCTGGGCATTCAAAAATGCCCAGTGAAGAAGACAGACTGGCGTTTAAACGCCAGCCAGGGTGCCTGGCTGGGCGTTTAACGCCCAAAAAGGTATAAGTTTGGGCGTTAAACGCCAGAATGTGCACCATTCTGGGCGTTTAACGCCAGGATGGCAAAGGGGGAAGATTTTGTTTTCAAATCAATTTTTTTTTCAAGTTTTCAAAGTTTTTCAAAATCAAATCTTTTTTAAATCATATCTTTTCAATCAAAGGCTTTCAAAATCAATTTCTTTCCTTTTTCAAAGATACTTACTAACAATTAATGATTTGATTGAACATTTTTTGCCTTTTCTGTTGAGAAAGGTTTTATGTTTGAATCATATCTTTTCTTGTTAGGCAAGTCATTAATTTTTAAAATCAAATCTATTTAAAATTGTTTTCAAATCATATCTTTTTAAAATTGTTTTCAAATCATATTTTCTCAATCACATTTTTTTAACCAATCATATCTTCTTAACCACATCTTTTTCAAAATAGTTTTCAATCATATCTTTTTAACTTCTAATTTCAAAATCTTTTTCAAAAATCACTTGATTTCTTTTCCACTCTTATTTTCGAAAATCAATTAAGTGTTTTTCAAAATGTTTTCAAAATCTTTTACTTAATTTTCGAAAATTACTTCCCTTCTTCTCACATCCTTCTATTTATGGACTAACACTATTCCTTCATGTAAAAATTCGAACTCCCTCTTCTTGGACAAGTTCGAATTTTCTACTTCTGTCTTCTACCTTTCTTTTCCTCTGACACTTAAAGGAATCTCTATACTGTGACATAGAGGATTCCACATTTTCTTTTTCTCTTCTCTTTCATATGAGCAGGAGCAGAGACAAAGGCATTCTTGTTGAAGCTGACCCTGAACCCGAGAGAACCTTGAAGAGAAAGCTAAGAGAAGCCAAAGCACAACTCTCTTTAGAGGACCTGACCGAATTCTTCAAAGAAGAAGAAGACATGGCAGCCGAAAACAACAACAATAATGCAAACAATGCAAGGAAGGTGCTGGGTGACTTTACTGCACCTACTCCTGATTTCTATGGGAGAAGCATCTCTATCCCTGCCATTGGAGCAAACAACTTTGAGCTTAAGCCTCAGTTAGTTTCTCTAATGCAACAGAATTGCAAGTTCCATGGACTTCCAATGGAAGATCCTCATCAGTTTTTAGCTGAGTTCTTGCAAATCTGTGACACAGTCAAGACTAATGGGGTAGACCCTGAGGTCTATAGACTGATGCTATTCCCTTTTGCTGTAAGAGACAGAGCTAGAATATGGTTGGATTTTCAACCTAAAGAAAGCCTGGACACTTGGGAAAAGCTAGTCAATGCCTTCTTGGCAAAGTTCTTTCCACCACAGAGATGGAGTAAGCTTAGAGTGGAAGTCCAAACCTTCAGACAGAAGGATGGAGAATCCCTCTATGAAGCTTGGGAAAGATACAAACAATTAATCAGAAGATGTCCTTCTGACATGCTTTCTGAATGGAGCATCATAGGTATTTTCTATGATGGTCTCTCTGAACTGTCCAAGATGTCTTTGGATAGCTCTGCTGGAGGATCTCTTCATCTGAAGAAGACGCCTACAGAGGCTCAAAAGCTAATTGAAATGGTTGCAAATAACCAATTCATGTACACTTCTGAAAGGAATCCTGTGAACAATGGGACAAGTCAGAAGAAAGGAGTTCTTGAGATTGATGCTCTGAATGCCATATTGGCTCAGAACAAGATATTGACTCAACAAGTCAATTTGATTTCTCAAAGTCTGTCTGGAATGCAAAATGCACCAAGCAGTACTAAGGAAGCTTCATCTGAGGAAGAAGCTTATGATCTTGAGAACCCTTCAATGGAAGAGGTGAATTACCTAGGAGAACCCTATGGAAACACCTATAATTCTTCATGGAGAAATCACCCAAATTTCTCATGGAAGAATCAAGAGAGACCTCAACAAGGTTTCAATAACAATAATGGTGGAAGAAACAGGTCTAGCAATGGCAAGCCTTTTCCATCATCTTCTCAGCAACAGACAGAGAGTTCTAAGCAGAATACCTCTGACTTAGCAACAATAGTCTCTGATCTAATCAAAACCACTCAAAGTTTCATGAATGAAACAAGGTCCTCCATCAGAAATTTGGAAGGACAAGTGGGTCAGCTGAGCAAGAAAATTACTGAACTCCCTCCTAGTACTCTCCCAAGTAATACAGAAGAAAATCCAAAAGGAGAGTGCAAAGCCATTAACATGGCCGAATTCTGGGAGGAAGGAGAAGCAGTGAACGCCACTGAGGAAGACCTCAATGGGCGTGCACTGGCCTCCAGTGAGTTCCCCAATGAGGAACCATGGGAATCTGAGGCTCAAAATGAGACCATAGAGATTCCATTGGACTTACTTCTGCCATTCATGAGCTCTGATGAGTATTCTTCCTCTGAAGAGGATGAGTATGTCACCGAAGAGCAAGTTGCTAAATACCTTGGAGCAATCATGAAGTTAAATGACAAGTTATTTGGAAATGAGACTTGGGAAGATGAACCTCCCTTGCTCACCAAAGAACTGGATGACTTGTCTAGGCAGAAACTGCCTCAAAAGAGGCAGGATCCTGGGAAGTTTTCTATACCTTGTACCATAGGCACCATGACCTTCAAGAAGGCCTTGTGTGACCTAGGGTCAAGTGTAAACCTCATGCCCCTCTCTGTAATGGAGAAATTAGGGATCTTTGAGGTGCAAGCTGCAAAAATCTCACTAGAGATGGCAGACAACTCAAGAAAACAAGCTCATGGACTTGTAGAGGATGTTCTGGTAAAAGTTGAAGACCATTACATCCCTACTGATTTCATAGTCCTAGAGACTGGGAAGTGCATGGATGAATCCATCATCCTTGGCAGACCCTTCCTAGCCACAGCAAAGGTTGTGATTGATGTTGATAGAGGAGAGTTGATCATTCAAGTGAATGAAGAATCCTTGGTGTTTAAGGCCCAAGGACATCCCTCTATCATCATGGAGAGGAAGCATGAAGAGCTTCCCTCAAAACAGAGCCAAGCAGAGCCCCCACAGTCAAACTCTAAGTTTGGTGTTGGGAGGCCACAACCAAACTCTAAGTTTGGTGTTGAACCCCCACATTCAAACTCTAAGTTTGGTGTTGGGAGGTTCCAACACGGCTCTGAGTATCTGTGAGGCTCCATGAGAGCCCTCTGTCAAGCTACTGACATTAAAGAAGCGCTTGTTGGGAGGCAACCCAATGTTATATTTTGACTATTTTCTTTTGTTATTTTATGTTTTTTGTAGGTTGATGATCATAAGAAGTCACAAAATCCATTGAAAAAGGAAAAACAGAATGAAAAACAGGAAGAAAAATAGCACACCCTGGAGGAAGAACTCACTGGCGTTTAAACGCCAGTGAGGCTAGCAGTTGGGCGTTTAACACCCAGTCTGGCACCATTCTGGGCGTTTAACGCCAGAAAGGGGCACCAGACTGGCGTTAAACGCCAGAAAAGGGCTAGAACCTGGCGTTAAACGCCAGAAATGGGCACCAGCCCGGCGTTTAACGCCAGAAATGCCTCAAAACGTATTTTTGAGTGCCATTTGGTGCAGGGATGACTTTTCCTTGACACCTCAGGATCTGTGGACCCCACAGGACCCCCACCTACCTCACCACCCTCTCTCTTCTTCTTCACCCATTCACCAATCACTTCAAACCACTTTCCATCCATCTCCTCCATTTCTTCTTCTTCTACTCTCTTCTTTCTTCTTTTGCTCGAGGACGAGCAAACCTTTTAAGTTTGGTGTGGTAAAAGCATTGCTTTTCCATAACCATTTATGGCATCCAAAGCCGGTTCAACTGAGAAGGCATGACCTCAAGCCCATCACTAAGAAGAAGATGGAGCAAACAAGAGACCCCTCTCATCAAGAGATCCCTGAGATACCTCAAGGGATGCACTTTCCTCCACAAGACTATTGGGAGCAACTGAACACCTCCCTAGGAGAATTAAGTTCCAACATGGGACAACTAAGGGTGGAGCACCAAGAACACTCCATCATCCTCCATGAAATTAGAGAAGATCAAAGAATCATGAGAGAGGAGCAACAAAGACAAGGAAGAGACATTGAGGAGCTCAAGCACTCCATAGGATCTTCAAGAAGAAGAAAGAGCCGCCATCACTAAGGTGGACCCGTTCTTTAATCTCCTTGTTCTTTATTCTTCTGTTTTTCGAATTTTAGTGCTTTATGTTTATCCATGTTTGTGTCTTATGATCATTAGTGTCTTAGTGTCTATGCCTTAAAGCTATGAATATGAATCCATCACCTTTCTTAAATGAAAACTGTTTTTATCACAAAAGAACAAGAAGTACAGGATTTCAAATTCATCTTTAAAACTAGCTTAATTAGTTTGATGTGGTGGCAACACTTTTGTTTTCTGAATGTATGCTTAAACAGTGCATATGTCTTTTGAATTTGTGGTTCATGAATGTTAAAATTGTTGGCTCTTGAAAGAATGATGAAAAAGGAGACATGTTACTGAGGATCTGAAAAATCATAAAAATGATTCTTGAAGCAAGAAAAAGCAGTGAATACAAAAAAAAAAAAGAGAAAAAGAAGGAGAAAAACGAAAAAAAAAGGAGAAAGAGAAAAAGAAAGAAAAAGAAAGAAATAAAGTTGTGATCCAAGGCAATAAGAGTGTGCTTAAGAACCCTGGACACCTCTAATTGGGGACTTTAGCAAAGCTGAGTCACAATCTGAAAAGGTTCACCCAATTATGTGTCTGTGGCATGTATGTATCCGGTGGTAATACTGGAAGACAGAGTGCTTTGGGCCACGGCCAAGACTCAATAAGTAGCTGTGTTCAAGAATCATCATACTTAACTAAGAGAATCAATAACATTATCAGGATTCTAAGTTCCTAAAGAAGCCAATCATTCTGAATTTCAAAGGATAAAGTGAGATGCCAAAACTGTTCGGAGGCAAAAAGCTACTAGTCCCGCTCATCTAATTTGGAGCTTAGTTTCATTGATAATTTGGAGTCTATAGTATATTCTCTTCTTTTTATCTTATTTGATTTTCAGTTGCTTGAGGACAAGCAACAATTTAAGTTTGGTGTTGTGATGAGCGGATAATTTGTACGCTTTTTTGGCATTGTTTTTAGTGTGTTTTTGGTAGTTTTAGTTGAGTTTTTATTATATTTTTATTAGTTTTTAGTTAAAATTCACTTTTCTGGACTTTACTATGAGTTTGTGTGTTTTTCTGTGATTTCAGGTATTTTCTGGCTGAAATTGAGGGATCTGAGCAAAAATCTGATCCAGAGACTCAAAAGGACTGCAGATGCTGTTGGATTCTGACCTCCCTGCACTCAAAGTGGATTTTCTGGAGCTACAGAAGCCCAATTGGCGCGCTCTCAACGGCGTTGGAAAGTAGACATCCTGGGCTTTCCAGCAATATATGATAGTCCATACTTTGCCCAAGATTTGATGGCCCAAACCGGCGTTCAAAGTCACCTCAAGAAATTCCAGCGTTAAACGCCGGAACTGGCACCTAATTGGGAGTTAAACGCCCAAACTGGCATAAAAGCTGGCGTTTAACTCCAAGAAGAGTCTCTACACGAAATTGCTTCATTTCTCAGCCCAAGCACACACCAAGTGGGCCCGGAAGTGGATTTTTATGTCATTTACTCATCTCTGTACACCCTAGGCTACTAGTTTTCTATAAGTAGGACCTTTTACTATTGTATTTTCATCTTTGGACATCTAGTTCTTAGATCAGATCTTGGTTCTTCTGGTTCCCTCTCTGGGGCCGAAACCAATGATCACTTTTGTTCTTATGTATTTTCAACGGTGGAGTTTCTACACACCATAGATTAAGGTGTGGAGCTCTACTGTACCTCGAGTATTAATGCAATTACTATTGTTCTTCTATTCAATTCCGCTTGTTCTTTGTCCAAGATATCACTTGTTCTTCAACATGATGAAGGTGATGATTGACGCCCATCACCATTCTCACTCATGAACAAGGTGACTGACAACCACTTTTGTTCTACAAGCAACCAAGGCTCTAGTGAATATCTCTTGGATTCTTTAATTGGAATCTTCGTGGTATAGGCAGGACCTGATGGCGGCATTCAAGAGAATCCGGAAGGTCTAAACCTTGTCTGTGGTATTCTGAGTAGGATTCAATGACTAAATGACTGTGACGTGCTTCAAACTCCTAACCTGCTGGGCGTTAGTGACAGACGCAAAAGAGGGATTCTATTCCAGTAGGGGCGGGAACCAAACCGGTGATTGGCCGTACTGTGACAGAGTACGTGAGCATTAGCTTTCACTGCGAGGATGGGAGGTAGCCATTGACAACGGTGAAACCCTACACGAGCTTGCCATGGAAAGGAGTAAGAAGGATTGGATGAAGGCAGTAGGAAAGCAGAGAGACGGAAGGGAAGGTATCTTCATACGCTTATCTGAAGTTCCTACCAATGAATTACATAAGTATCACTATCTTTATCTTTTATGTTATTTTCGTTCATCATCATATATATTTGAGTCTGCCTGACTGAGATTTACAAGATGACCATAGCTTGCTTCATACCAACAATCTCCGTGGGATCGACCCTTACTCATGTAAGGTATTACTTGGACGACCCAGTGCACTTGCTGGTTAGTTGTGTGAAGTTGTAGTGATCACAATTTCGCGCACCACAGACAAGTCAGTAAGACAAGCTTATGGATTAGTAGAGGACGTGTTGGTAAAGGTTAAAGGCCTTTACATCCCTGCTGATTTCATAATCTTAGACATTAGGAAGGAGGAGGATGAATGCATCATCCTTGGAAGACCTTTCCTAGCCACAGCAGAAGCTGTGATAGATGTTAACAGAGGAGAATTAGTCCTTCAATTGAATGGGGACTACCTTGTGTTTAAGACCCAAGGGTGTTCTTCTGTAAACATGGAAAAGAGGCACAGTAAGCTTCTCTCAATACAGAGTCAAACAAAGCCCCCACAATCAAACTCCAAGTTTGGTGTTGGGAGGCAACAACCAAACTCTAAAGTTTGGTGTTGAGAAGCCCCCACATTCAAACTCTAAGTTTGGTGTTGTGAGGCCCTCATCATGCTCTAAATATCTGTGAGGCTCCACGAGAGCCCACTGTCAAGCTATTGACATTAAAGAAGCGCTTATTGGGAGGCAACCCAATTTTTATTTATCTAATTTTATTTTATTTTCATTGTTCTTTTATGTTTTATTAGGTTCATGATCATGTGGAGTCACGTAAAAAACATTAAAATTAAAAACAGAATCAAAAATAGCAGAAGAAAAATCACACCCTGGAGGAAGGACCTACTGGCGTTTAAACGCCAGTAAAGAGCATCTGGCTGGCATTCAACGCCAGAACAGAGCATGGAGCTGGCGCTAAATGCCAGAAACAAGCATGGAACTAGCGTTCAATGCCAGAAACATGCTACAGTTGGGCGTTGAATGTAACAACCCCGATTTTCGAGTACGCGAGATCTTTTCTGAAGACACGGATTTCTCCGGAAGATCAGTAAAGGGAAGACCTATTATATATCATCAAGCATCTCAATCCTCATTGTCATTATGACATCTTTAAGCCAAAACCTCTTTTGAGGCAAGCTCGACAACGCGGCCACGGAGAACCTAGTTTTTGAACCGTATCGGTTAGGAGTTTTGATTCTAGTTTTCGTAAATAGGCTCAGTTTGATGAACCGGACTCGATTCATGAGAGAAGAAAGATAATAGTATAATATTATCATTATATTAGTATTAGAAGTTCCTTGAAATATATTATAAGGTTACCTGGTCTGTTTTAGTTAAAAACAGGAAATCGGTTTAACCGGGTTCACAGTTTACTGGTGCAGCTTAGCACCAGCACTCTCTGATGAATTTAGCAATGCTAAGGGCTCATCATACATGTTTTATTCTCATAATAAATATGTTACTAGTGTCATTTATGCTAGTAGCTCATAAAATAATTTTTAGAGATGTTTTTACAAGTGTTCCGATACACCTAGTTTTAGTAGTTATACACCAGAGATATTTTAATATTATTTTAATCCACCTCTAAGCCAACCAATCACAACTCACCCTACACCCTTAAAACCCCCAAGGCTGCCTCATTTGCTCATTGTGGCCGAAAATCACCAAGAGAAAAAGGAGAGAAAGTTCTTGGTTCATAAATCTTCAAAGCTTGATTTCTTCTGAACTAAAACTTAAATCAAAACTCCGATTTCACCAAAATGATCCTCTCTTCTTCCTCTACATAACCATATAACATATCAAGGCTGGAAATAAGGTGAGATGGCTGTCTCCCTCCCTCTTCAATTCGGTTTTCAAGGAAAACCATGTAAACATGTGTTTTCTTGATGTTTTTCCTTAGGAATCATGCTTAACTTGACTTGAGGGCCAAGAAACGTTAATTTCCAGCAAGTATAAGGTGAGATATCTCTTCCTAATGTGCTGAGGGAGATTTGGTCGGTTGAGAGTTTGTGGATTTAAAGTTGTTCTTGATGTGTTTTAGGAGGAAAAAGTGCTTTAAGAACACTTCAAAGAGTAACCGGATTTGGAGCAGCAAATCAAGGTAGGGATTGACGAATTTAATCTTGATTGATTGTGTTTGAGTTGTGTGATTATGATATGGTTTGTCTGTGCTTGAAATTGATTGTTTGTATGAGTAATTCTTGTTGAAATTTTGGTGAAAATTTGATGAAATTTGATGAAATTCAAGCTATGAAGGTGTGTTCTTGTGGCTGCTGGAAAATGAAACCCTAGAGCTTAAATTGAGGTTCAATTTGTGTTGAAATCATGTGGAAAAGATGGGGTTTTAGTGGCTGCTAATTTATTATGAATTATGGTAAAAATCAGTTGCTGAAAAGACTGAAAAACGGGTAAAAACAGAGAAAGAATCTGAAGAATATACGAAGAACACGAAGAACACTTTGAGTGTGGTGAAGAACATTGAAGAACACCTTTTAGATCTTAGAAAGGGCAAGGAAGTAAAATTTTTGGTGTTTAAGGGGTTATTTGGTAATTTCTGAAAGTTAGGGTGGTTAAAGTAGAAATATTAAAAGTTACGGGTGGTAAAAAGTGAATTTATAAAGTAAAAGGTTAAAGGAAGGTAATTTTCGAAAATATATTAATAAAATAATAAATAATAATAAAATATTAAATAATAATATTTAATTAAAAATAATATTTTAATAAAAATAATAAAATAATGCAGAAAAGGTAGTTTTCTGTAAAAGCTTTAGAAAGACAACTTTTAAGTGCAGAATCTCATAATTACCTTCATAAAACACTTAGGGAGTGGTAATAACATGTTAGTGAGGAAAAGATAAATAAAAGATAAAAAGTTAAAGAAAAGATAAAAACCAAAGAAAAAGTCTGTAAAATTCTAACGACAGAAAAACAGACAGAGACTAGTGAACGAACTAGGGCAACTTAGTTAGTACTTGAGTTGGACTAGTGTTAGGTATAATATAAAAAGTTAAACTGTTTCAGTATAGACTTAATGAACCTATACTTGGGACAGGCTAACTATTCATACCGAAATTTACATAAGCTTTAAATACATACGTTAAGCAGAGAAATCAGAGCAGAGTAGAGAAACACAGAGAACAGAGTAATCAGAGTAATGTAAAGAGGTAAAGAGATAAAGAGAAAAAGAGTAATACAGATACAGAAGAAAGAGTAATCAGAGAAAAGTAAAGAGATACAGAGAAAAGAGAAACCAGAACAGAGTAAAGAGATATAAGGTTAAAAGAGTAATATGATAAAGAGAATAGAGAACAAGTAAAGGGCCTATTAAAAGGTCATTGGTTGCATTAAGGCAACCCCAGAGATATCTATGTGTTCATCTGCTGCATTGTGGCAGTCAGATGGACGGTAGTACGACCACTGAGAATGCTTTCCTGGGATACCTTGCTATAATGCTTTACTGTAAGACAGAGGTTGCTTACAGAGGTATCGATATTAGTGTGCTCCTGTAAGACAGAGGTTGCTTACATTGAGTGTGTTGTTGCTCCTGTAAGACAGGGGTTGCTTACAGTGAGTGTGTTGTTGCTCCTGTAAGACAGAGGTTGCTTACAGTGAGTCTGTTGGGCATATATCGGCTAATAAGTGCCGCCCTGCAAGACAAAGGTTGCTTGTAGTGGATACCCTGCAAGACAAAGGTTGCTTGCAGTGGATATTGCCAACAGGAAAGCCTTATCCAGACAGAGGTTGCTGGGTAACGTCGGGAGCGGGTATGTAACCGACAGATGAGCTCATTACCTGCACTAGGGCTAGACATGCATCATATTTGGTTGCGCATTTCCTCTGTTATGATTGTTGTTTGAAAGTATGCCTTCTTTGTTTTCATTCTATTCTGTGTTTTTGTTTTGTTTTCTTGTATTCTTTTGTTTGTGTTTTGCTTTTTGTTTTCTCTATTTTCTCTATTTATCTGTTTCTTCTGTCTACTGCTTTTCGGTATTCTGCTATTTATCTGCTAAATAACGCAGAATTAATGAACGTAACTAATAACCCCGGCCCTACTAAGAACTCCCCAGTTCTTACCCCTTCTCTCTCCCTTTTCCCTCCAGATGGAAGCATGAGTACCCTTCCGTAGTTCGCTGATGAGCGTTCGTAAAGAGAATTCCGCTCTAGGTAGTCTTCTGAGTCTAGGGTGAATCTCTTTATCTATGTATATGTATATACTGTGAGACCAGCCAACGTCTGCACCCCGTTCGTATGCGCACTTTAACCTGAATCCTGTGTACGAGACTCCCGTTGAGTGGCTACTTGATGAGGTACCAAAGGGACGTCCTATGGCAATGTCTGATCGTGCAGAGGAATAGCAGATGATGTCCTACCTTTGGTGACGTTCACTTGACTTGAGTTTTGAAGACTTAGAACGTACTTTCCCTCGCTTTAGTAGTTTAGAGGGACTAGGCGAGTATAGAGTCTAGGCTAGCCTAGGCGCCAGCTTAGGGACTTCTTGAACAGGTCAGGGCCTAGGATGTTGTATGTATATATATGTATATAGTTATTATTTAGCTATATCTAGGGGTGTTTTAACTAACAGTCTATGTTCTAATAAAGCTGGATCACGGAATGTTATCAACTGCTTGAGATGTATTTATGTGTGGTTGTTTATAACTATTTTATCTATTATTATTTGTGAATTGCTTATGAATGATTCTGTTTATTAATCCAAATGTTTTTTTAAAAAAAAAAGTACCTCGTAAAATAACTACGCTTTTAACAACGAATCAGGCTCATATAATAAATAATAGATAATAATTAGGTAGACAAGTTGGTAGCGCTCAGTTTCTAGTATGATCATGACGTACCAGAAATTGGGTCGTTACATTGAACGCCCAGAACATGCATCACCTAGGCGTTTAAACGCCAAAATTGCATGCAAAGGCATTGTACATACCTAGTTGGTGCAGGGATGTAAATCCTTGACACCTCAGGATCTGTGGACCTCACAGGATCATCTCAGGATCTGTGGACCTCACAGGATCCCCACCTACCTCACCCTCTTTCTCTCCATTCACGGTCATCCCTTTTGTTTTTCACCTTTCACATCCATCCATCTCTCTCCCTCTCCTCCATATCTTCTTCTTCTTCTTCTTTCTTTCTTCTTTTGCTCAAGAGTGAGCAACATTCTAAATTTGGTATGGTAAAAGCATAGCTTTTTGCTTTTCCATAACCATTGATGGCACCTAAGGCCAGAAAAACCTCAAAAAAAAAGAAGAAGAAAAAGGGAAGACAATTGCTTCCACCTCTGAGTCATGGGAGATGGAGAGATTCATCTCAAGGGTCTATAGCTCAATGGTAGAACATTTGACTACAAATCAAGAGATCCCTAAGATACCTCAGGGGATACATTTTCCTCCACACAATTATTGGGAGCAACTAAAGGATAGGAGCACCAAAATCACTAGTGATCATGCAACAGAAGCAAGGAAGAGACATAGAGAAGCTCAAAGAGCACCATTGGTTCTTCAAGAGGAGGATGCCACCCTCACTAAGGTGGACTCATTCCTTAATCTCCTTGCTCTTATTTTTCTGTTTTTTATTTTTATGCTTCATGTGTGTTTATGTTTTGTGTCTCTACCTCATGATCATTAGTATTTAGTAACTATGTCTTAAAGCTATGAATAATTCCATGAATCCTTCACCTTTCTTAAATGAAAAATGTTTCTAAATCAAAAGAACAAGAAGTACATAAGTTTCGAATTTATCCTTGAATTTGGTTTAATTATATTGATGTGGTGGCAATACTTATTGTTTTCTGAATGAATGCTTGAACAGTGCATATTTTTTATCTTGTTGTTTATGAATATTAAAATTTTTAGCTCTTGAAAGAATGATGAACAAAGAGAAATGCTATTGATAATATGAAAAATCATGAAATTGATTCTTGAAGCAAGAAAAAGCAGTGAATAGCAAAAGCTTGCGAAAAAAATTGTTGCGAAAAAAAAAAGAGAAAAAGCAAGTAGAAAAAGCCAATAGCCCTTAAAACCAAAAGGCAAGGGTAAAAAGGATCCAAGGCTTTGAGCATCAATGGATAGGAGGGCCCAAGGAAATAAATCCAGGCCTAAGCGGCTAAATCAAGTTGTCCCTAACCATGTGCTTGTGGCATGCAGGTCCAAGTGAAAAGCTTGAGACTGAGTGGTTAAAGTCGTGATCCAAAGAAAAAAGAGTGTGCTTAAGAGCTCTGGACACCTGTAACTGGGGACTCTAGCAAAGCTGAGTCACAATCTGAAAAGGTTCAACCAGTCATGTGTCTGTAGCATTTATGTATCCGGTGGTAATACTGGAAAACAAAATGCTTAGGGCCACGGCCAAGACTCATAAAAGTAGCTGTGTTCAAGAATCAACATACTTAACTAGGAGAATCAATAACGCTATCCAAAATTCTAAGTTCCTAGAGAAGCCAATCATTCTAAACTTCAAAGGAAAAAGTGAGATGCCAAAACTGTTCAGAAGCAAAAAGCTACAAGTCCCGCTCATCTAATTAGAATTAATATTCATTGATATTTTGGAATTTATAGTATATTCTCTTCTTTTTATCCTATTTGATTTTCAGTTGCTTGGGGACAAGCAACAATTTAAGTTTGGTGTTGTGATCAGCGGATAATTTATACGCTTTTTGGCATTGTTTTTAGGTAGTTTTTAGTATGATCTAGTTACTTTTAGGGATGTTTTCATTAGTTTTTATGCTAAATTCACATTTCTCTACTTTACTATGAGTTTGTGTATTTTTCTGTAATTTCAGGTATTTTTTGACTGAAATTGAGGGACCTGAGCAAAACTCTGAAAGAAGGCTGACAAAGGACTACTGATGCTGTTGGATTCTGACCTCCCTGCACTCAAAATGGATTTTCTAGAGCTACAGAACTCTAAATGGCGCGCTCTCAATGGCGTTGGAAAGTAGACATCCAGAGCGTTCTAGAAATATATAATAGTCTATACTTTATTCGAGATTTGACGACGTAAACTGGCGCTCAACTCCAACTCCATGCTGCATTCTGGAGTCAAACACCAGAAACAAGTCACGAACCAGAGTTGAACGCCCAAAACACGTTACAACTTGGCCTTCAACTCCAAGAGAAGCCTCAGCTCATGGATAGATCAAGCTCAGCCCAAACATATACCAAGTGGGCCCCGGAAGTGGATTTATGCATCAATTACTTACTTCTGTAAACCCTAAGTAGCTAGTTTATTATAAATAGGACATTTTACTATTGTATTTTCATTCGGGATTGTATCTTGGGACGTTTAGTTCTTAGATCTGCGGGCTGGCCATTCGGCCATGCCTGGACCTTTCACTTTTGTATTTTCTACACACCATAGATTAAGGGTGTGGAGCTCTGCTGTACCTCAAGTTTTAATGCAATTACTACTATTTTCTATCCAATTCTATTTATTCCTGTTCTAAGATATTCGTTGCACTTCAACTTGATGAATGTGATGATCCGTGACACTCATCATCATTCTCACCTATGAACGCGCGTGACTGACAACCACTTCCGTTCTACCTTAGACCGGGCGCATATCTCTTGGATTCCTTGATCAGAATCTTCGTGGTATAAGCTAGAATTGATGGCGGCATTCATAGGAATCCGGAAAGTCTAACCTTGTCTGTGGTATTCCGAGTAGGATTCCGGGATTGAATGACTGTGACGAGCTTCAAACTCCTGAAGGCTGTGCGTTAGTGACAGACGCAAAAGAATCACGGGATTCTATTCCAACCTGATTGAGAACCGACAGATGATTAGTCGTGCTGTGACAGAGCATTTGGACCATTTTTACTGAGAGGATGGGATGTAGCCATTGACAAAGGTGATGCCCTACATACAGCTTGCCATAGAAGGGAGTGATAAAAAACTGGAAGGAAGAAGCAGAAAAGCAAAGATTCAGAAGGAACACAACACCTCCATACACCTATCTGAAATTCCCACCATTGAATTACATGAGTAACTTTATCTTTATTTTCTATTTATTTTATTATCATTATTTAAACCAATAATCTCTTAATCCATTTAAATTCGTCTGACTGGGATTTACAAGATGACCATAGCTTGCTTTATACCAACAATCTCTGTGGGATCGACCCTTACTCATGTAAGGTATTACTTGGACGACCCAGTACACTTGCTGGTTAGTTGTGTAGAGTTGTGACAAAGTGTAATTCATGTTTAAGAGCACCAAGTCTTTGGAGCCATTGTTGATGATCACAATTTCGTCCACCAGACGCGCATGTGTCATGGACGAGTACGCGTGAGTAAATTTTGTGCCTCTAGCATGCTTCCAGCCCCAAGCCAGCACAACTCTCTGCCCAACACATATTAACGTCGAAATTCAAGGTCACGCGTACGCGTCAGTGACGCGTACGCGTGGAGTGCCAAAATCACAAATGACGTGCACGCGTGGGGTACCCGTATGCGTGGGCTTGTTTGTGCGAAAGGCTTCGTTCTGGCGCCACTCCCACGTAACTCTCTGTTCATATTTATTTTTCATGCACATGCATATGACGCGTAAGCGTCAGCGACGCTTGCGCGTCATATGCTCCTCTTCTTTTTTTTCTTTTTTTTATCCGGTTCCTGTTCTAAAATAGCTGCATGATCAGAAAATTAGTAAGAACTCAATAAAAATCAAATAAGCAAGAAAACTACTACGAAAAATAACTAAGAATGAAAAGGAACGATCATACCACGGTGGTTTGTCTCCCACCAAGCACTTTTAGTTAAAGTCCTTAAGTTGGACATGTGGTGAGCTCCTTGTCATGGTGGCTTGTGCTTGTACTAATTCAGGAATCTCCACCAATGTTTGTAATTCCAATGATCACCGGGATCCCAAACTAGGCGCCTAACGCCTTCGAGCAAGTTGAAGCAAGTGACACGGCCCCAAGAGTGTTAATTATGGGAATGAATTCTAGGGTCCCAAACCTTGCTTTTACACCCGTCTTCTTGTGTATCACCATTATTCCCACCGAGTGGCAAGCGATCTAAATTCTCACAGAGACATCCAAACAACCTTCTAGACCCATGCAATTGAGCTCTACTCCAATCCTTGCACTTCAATTTGGAGCATGCAACCATATTGAACCATACTTGACAACTCTTGCCACTAACCATCTTCCTCTTGCTCTTAATACCACAAAGAGCTCTAAGTTGACCATCCGTCTCCAGTAGCCCATATTCAAGTGGGAAAGTAAAGGTTAAGGATAGGAATTTTGCCCACTTGAATGTTGTATTGGATGGTAATGGCTTTGGGGGAGATCTTGCAAGCTCCACTCCCTTGTGTTCTTCTTTGAATTCTTCCACCTCTTTGCAAGCTTCCTCAATTTCAACCTCTTTCTCTTAGTAGCTTTCTTCTAATTCAATCTTTTTCTTTATTGCTTGCCAAGGGCATGGGAGGTTGTGCAACTTTCTCTTCTTCCATATGTGAGGGTGAAAAGTTCTCTAATGCATTAGAATATAAACTCCTTTGATTGGTTTCCTCACTTTCTTCCATAGGATCTTGCATTGTATCTCTTGGGAAGGAATTTGCTTGTTCCTCTTCCTGGTTCTTGATTATTGTCTGCATATATTTCTCTACATTTTTAACACTTGTCTTTATATCATGTAGGCATTCTTTCATGAGGAGCTCAAGATCTTATGGTATTTGAGATGAATAGGAAGATGGTGGCTCTTGATATGGGTAGAAGGATGATGGTTCTTGATATGGATAGGAAGGTGGTGGTTCTTGGTACGAATATGGAGATGGTGGTTCATGGTATGAATATGGAGGTGGTGGCTCTTGATAGTTGGAACATGGAGCATTGAAGTTTCTTTGGTTTTGACTTTGCCAACCAAAATTTGGATAGTTCCTCCATCCACCATAATATGAATCACTACTTGGGTATGAGTAGTAACCCATGTGATCTCTCTCCATTATTTTTTTCCTTAGCACAAAACACCAAAAAGGATTAAACGCACCATGTGGTAAACAGGAAAGCAAAGAAGACAGAAATATTTATTTATTTATTTATTTTTATATTTTTTTAATTTTTTTATTATTTTTTTAGAGAAAAATTATTACGGGGACACCAAACTTAATTTCAAAAATTAAGATGAAAGAAAAAAAATTTTCGTAAAAAAAATATATATTTTTTTTCGAAAAGATTTTAAAAATACATTTTAATAAAATTAAAAATAAAACGCCTAATCTAAGCAATCAAACAACTGATAGTTGTTAATCACTATCAATTCCCGGCAACGGTGCCAAAAACTTGATGCGGTATTTTACAACCCACAAACTAATCAGCAAGTGCACCAGGTCGTACCATGTAATACCTTACGTGAGTAAGGGTCGATCCCACGAGGATTGATGGATTAAGCAATAATAGCGTTTGATAGGATTAGTTAGACAAGCAGAAAATAGTGTTGGGAGTTCAAAGAGCATTAAAAAAGTAAATTAAGAATTTCAGAAAGGCAGATAAATAAGTTGGGAATAAAATATTGAGAAAGCAGTTAAGATTTCAGAGTTATCTATTTTCCGGATTAAGTTTTATTACTAATTAATTTAATCATGCAAGATTTGATTTCATGACAAACTATATATGACTAGACCCTAATTCTTTAGACCTGCCTAGTCTCCTCTAAAATTTATTAACTGCCGATTCCTTGGTCAATTAATTCCAATTAGAGGGTGATGATCAATTTCTAGTTTATATGCCAAAAGAATCCTAATTATCCAAAAATAAGGGGATTATATGTCACGTATCCCATTAAATACAAATAGTTAAAAATTCAGTATAATATGTTTTCAATCTGTTGTTCAAGTAAAGAGCTTTTCCATGTTTTACAAGAACTCAATTAGAACATGGGTCATACTTCCGTTCCACCCATATTCATAAAATAAAGAGCGAAAAAAATTATTGAAAGATAAATCTAAATATGGATTAAATTAGAAAGATCAAACAAATAAATCCATACAAATAGACAGAGCTCATAACCTTAACAATGGAGGATTAGTTGCTCATGGAATGCGGAATATAAATTTTTATAGAATTTCCTAATGGAATCCCCCTAATGGCCTCTACCTGATAGAAGGGAAGTCTCCCCTTTTTATAACTAATCCTAATTAATTTAAAATCTAATATCTAGAATTAAGATAATATCTTTTCCTATTTTAAAATCAAATTTGAATTTAAATCAGAATTAACTAACTACTCCGCTTCTTGTAACGTGGGGACCACTTGGCTTCACTGGATCCGCACCTAACTTGGGTGCTAAAATGGGGCCCAGAAATCACCTCCCAGCGGTTTCTGCATTTTTCTGCACGTGGCACATGTCACGCGTACGCGTCGATGGTCTTTTCTGCGAGTCACGCAGACGTGTCGGTCACGTGGACGCGTCGCTGAGCAAATCTTCAATTCACGCGTACGCGTCAGTCACGCGCACGCGTCACCATGCATACCTCCAAATCACGCGCACGCGTCAGGTACGCGTGCGAGTCGCTCCTCGCAGCTATCTCCTTTGATTCTTGTGCTGCAAAAACTCCATCAAATTCTGCCAAATGCTACCTAAAATAAACAGTATTGCACAAAACTTAAAATAGCATCCATAGTGGCTAAAATATAATTAATTCTTAATTAAACTCAACAAATTAGATACAAATTCACTAGGAAAAGATAGACAAGATGCTCACGCATCACCAGGCGATGATCAAACTCTACAAAATTGGCAAGATGAAAAAGCGATAAAAATAGAATAATGCAAGAAGTTATAAAAAGCGATCCATGAATAGAGACCTGACGAGGTCTGAAACAAAAAATTGATTGCTAGAAATAACTTAGAATGGACCGACATAAAAGAAGTCGGACCAGATCAAAGCGACGAAACGTTATAAAAAGTAATCCCTAGAAAGAGGCCTGGCCAGCCCTAAAAAGAGGATTACTAGAAATAACTTAGAAAGGACTGGCATGATGAAGTCGGCCCGACAAAGCGACAAAAAGTTATAAAAAGTAATCCATAAAAAGAGACCGGACAAGGTCCAAAAAATGGATTACTAGAAATAACTTAGAAGGGACTGACACGAAGAAGTCGGCCCAAGCCGATCAAAGCGACAAAAAGTTATAAAAAGTAATCCATAAAAAGAGACCTGACAAGGTCCAAATAAAATGGATTACTAGAAATAACTTAGAAGGGACCAAGACGAAGAAGTCGACCCAAGCCGATTAAAGCGACAAAGTTATAAAAAAGTAAATCCATAAAAAAGAGATCCAACGAGGTCCAAATAAAAATGGATTACTAGAAATAACTCGAGGAGATCCGACAAGAAAAATCAACCAACAGAAGGCGTGCGCTAAAAAGGGACACAGCTTTGCCCAAAAAGCCACGACTCCACGACAAGGCTATCAAAATTGTTCAGACTAACTAAAACGTGTTCTACGAGAACACTAAAAGGTCGTCGGACAAGTTAGCCCCAAGGACCACCTCAACCAAATAGAAAGTGGACGAAACCAGAAGTGATCAAAAGAGGTCGGACAACAAAGTACCAAACACTCTACAAAGATCCACAAAAGGGACAAAGACATCTCGCAAACAGCCAGAGAAAGGCCAGGAATGCTTTGCTGAAAGGTAGGAAGTCTTAAAAAAAAGACACTACTTAAAAGGCAAGAGCACAAATCAAAATGGCACTAAAAGGTCATCCAAACAAACTATAAAAGGGTTCCCAATCGGAACACTACCAAAAAAGTTGTTGGATTATGACTAAAAAGCCCGAACACTGAAGACAAATAAATCAAAATAAGACTGAAAAGCCCCCTCAACAAACTAAAAGGGGCAATACTAGACTCGCACAAGGAGAAACTACTCAAAATTAGGATGCTTGAGCACGACTTCTCCAAAGAGATCGAAGCTTTGAAAGCACGATCTCACGGAAAGGTCCGAACTCAAGCAGGGGCACTGTTCATGCATCGATTCGAGCTATAAAGGACCGGGTTGGCCGACCTCTTAGATGGTTGGCCCATTACCAACCTCTTCTCAAAGAGCTCGGCCAAATCGCCATAAGAGGCCCAAGCAGGCCCAAACGAAGGGACACAGCCCAAATCTAAAGGCGGCAAAGCCTAAAGAATGATAAGACGGTTCCCCTTAAAGATAAGATGACTTCACTCAAAGATATGATAATATAACTATCTTATCTCCAGAAAGGTCACTCCACACTATTATAAATACACTGGAGCACCCCATGTATAACTCATACTCTGATTCTACTAAAAACCTGCTTAATACCCTTGCTAACTTAAGCATCGGAGTCTCTTGCAGTTACCATCACCCTCCGGTGACGAAGGTTCAGCACCTTCACCAAGTCCAACAGGTCGGACACGACAACTCCGGCCACCAGATCCAACGAGTCAGACACGACAGCTCCGACCGCCAAATCCAACAAGTCGGACGCGATAGCTCCAACAAGTCAGACACGTCAGCTCCGACCAGCACAGAAGATCTCGTCCGAGATCGACCTATAGTTTCAGGTAACCCTCGAAACAGTGTGAATTTTGAATGTATAAGTATTGTGTGTTGTGTTGTGAATGGATAATTTGATGGATTGTGATATATAAGTTAGAATTGGGTTGATTAGGTTTGGAATGGTTATAATTTTGTAATAAGTTGTGAGGGAATGTTTTAGGGCTGGTTTGATAGGAATTGGATGAATGAGTAGGTGGAATTGTTGATCTAATGAAAATTGGTAAAAACATATTTTTAACCAACGCCGACGGGCTATAACTTGGTTCTCGGACCTTTAAATTTTGTGAAACTTATCTTAAATGAAAATTGGGTCTGTTTAGTTTATGACATTCAAAAATGGATGAAAAATGATTTTTAACGAAAAAGTTATGCACATTTGAAGTTTATGGTTAAAATCTGAATTCTGCAGAAGTTGCAGAAAATTGAGGTCATGCGATGCGTACGCATGAGGGGTGTTACAGAATTGAAAGAGTTTTGTGCGCATACCATGCGTACGCACAAAAGTCAAGTCATGCATATGCACAACTTGCATTACAGAATTGAATGTTTTTCGTACGCGTTTCGCGCATACGTGCCAAAAGGGGACTCATGCGTACGCACGACTATCCTGTTTTTCAAGAAAATGTTATTTTTTAACTATTTTGCCTATCCAATTCGCTTTTTTACCTTCGTAACCCTTGTTTAAGGTCCGGTAGCTAGTTTTTAGGCTTTGAAATTAGTGTGAGCATATTTAATAGATTAGGTTGATATGTTTGGATGAGATTGCAAAGTAAAGTGTCAGAGTTGATGATAATTGGGAGAAGTCTATGGATAATAAAATTAGTGAATACTAAATTGACTTAAGACATGAAGGATAAGACTGATGATGATCTGATTCTACTGTACGAGCAAGGGCTGAGGTTAAATCCAGCTTGTGCTGAGCTAAGTTAATGCCAAAATAAGGATGGTGGTTTTATCCTGCCCACAGTGAGGACGGTGGTGTCCTCCCACTCACGTGATAATGGAATTGGCAACTGATCTAAGATTGGGTTAATGAACCTAAGTGTGATAAATTAATAATGAATATAACTTATGAAATTTGCTAAAAGACTTTGATATTGATGATTGTGGCCTAAATGCCTGGACTGGCAAGGACAGAGGTTCGTTCTGCTTGCGTGGCAATGACTGGGTGTTATTCTACTTGCGTATTGAGTTGGCACTATCTCTAGGGGAAGGTGGTAGGACACTCTACCTCAGAATTATTCCTCCTAGGGATGTGGTTATAGTGTAGGAGTGGGGAAGGTGGTAGGGCACTCTCCCACGAAATATTTACCCCACATCTTCTTTTAATTGCATGTGTTGAAAGTAGGGAAGGTGATAGGGCACTCTCCCTCGGAATGTTCCTCCCACATACTCTTTTGATTGTTGGTTTGGAGTGGGAAATGTGATAGGACACTCTCCCTCAGAATATTTCTCCCACGTCTCTCTCTGGTTGCAAGGTGGTAGGGCACTATCCCACGAAATCTTACGGCCTCCAGGGGAATGTGGTAGGGCACTCTTTCTCATAACATTTTTCCCTGAGTATACCTCCAAGAGAAGGTGGTAGTGTAATACCCGGTCTAACCGAAATTAATTAAATAATGAGTTAAGTAGGAGCGAATATGGTTGGAAGATTTGGCAATTGGAATTTGATGATTTCAATATGATATTTGGATTCAGTGAATTTTTCCGAGTCGGAAGACATAGTTTTCTGCGTAAAAGTGCGCAGTGGAATTTTGACCGGCAGTACCAGCTGAGACCTGTCTGGTACTGCAGCTGAGAAAGTTGATTATGAGTAAATAAGATTAAGAAATGAGGAATTATAATTAGGGGAGGTAGAAATATTTGAAGTGCGATTTAAAGCGCTAATCTTAAAGGTTTGGGGCCAAAATTAGGCCAACGGACAAAAATAAGTGAACTGGGCCTAAGTGGGCCCAAGACCCAACATATATAAACATTAGTTATGAGCATTTCAGCTCATTTTTACCCTAAAAGAGGAGTGTGGGGCGCTGATTTGAGAAGAGAGAAGAGAAGAGAGGAAACCTAACTCTCTTTGATCTTCAAACCACCATAACTTGAGCTACGGAGCTCCGATTGACGAGCCGTTTGCGGCCACGCGTCGCTCTTCTCATCCTCTACAATTCTATCTAAGTTTTGTGGTGAGTATTCCATTCATCTCTGCCCAGTTTTCGAATTTCCCCACTGTTACACGTTTTTGGGAAGTTAGTGTTGAAATCTTGTGATTTTGGGTGTTTAGGGATACTCCAACATGGATTCTAAGTGGGTTCTATCCCTAATTCATATGGGCTGAGGTAAAAAGTGCTCAAACCCTTGTGATTTATCATCTTTATGAGCCCTAGGTTGATGTATGTATGTGATATTGGTTATGTTAGTGTATTTGGTGATTTTGATGCACAATTGGGAGGTTAGTATTGCTTGTGGACCTTTGGTGAGGCTTGGAGCTAAGGGTGGTTGAGACTTCCATAGAAGAGGCTCAATTGATTTGGCTACAAGAGGTACGGTTTAAGTTTCATTTAAGTACCGTGTGTGTGATGAGAATTCCTAGGCTAGATGCCCCTAGGATTAAGTTTGGATTGTGTAAATGGTTGATGCTAATATGCATAGTTGGTATGTAATGTGAATTGATGATTGGGTTGAGAATTGTGTGGCCTTGTATGCTTGGTGTATTGAAAATTTGAAGTATTGGATAATGAGTATTAATTTGTGGTTTATGCATTTAAATTGTGAAATTGGGCCGGAGGCCGTAAATTTTGGGCCGGGGCCGGAAAGAGGTAAGGGAGGTAAGTTGATGTGTGCATTGTATGATGACACAAGTGATTGGATGAATTTCATATAATGAATATGCGAATGATTGGGTTGATTATTGAATAATGAGGTTTGAGGAGTTGAAGGGTGAAATTATGTAGATGAAGTATGTTTGGTTTTGGGTTGAGAAATATTATGTGGTCATATATGTGATTATGATTATTGATGTCTTGATGGTATGGTGATGTATGAGAGGTATATATGTTGTGATATATGCTTGAGGGATGATTAAGGTTGATTTGTGGGTGAAACCACGTGATAGTGATTATGATATTGATTATGTATAATGATGGTTGATTGGAAATAGTATTGTTGGAAATTGAGATGAGGAAGGATGTATGACATGTTATTATGTTTGTAATTTAGCCATTTGCTTGAAATGGGTAAAGATGGTTATATGATGGTTTTGCGATTCGTGGTAAAGTATTAATGTATGAGTTGAGGAGGCTTGATGTTGATTTTGGGTATATTTTGATTGGTTTCAAAAAGGGTTGAAATTGGCATGTTTTGGTTGATTTTGAAAAGAGTTGAAAATGGCTTGTTTTGAAAATGGCATATTGTAGTTTTGTATGAAAATATAGTGTTTGGGCATACTTTGATGGGACATAACTTGGACTACGGATCTCTGTTTTGTACCAAATCTGTTTAGAAATGAAATTGGATCCGGGATGTCCATGCCGTTCGAAGAACGGGTGAAAAACGATTTAAAATGAAGAAGTTATGTCCGTTGGAAGATTGGGGTTTAAATCTGTGAATTCTGCAGTTTTTAACTTAGAAAATTTTTAGCAGAATGACCCCTTGCGCGTGGGCGCACTTGGCGCGTACGCGCCGTTCTTCCGAAAAGTGTCATCCACGCGTGCACGTGATGTGCGCGGGCGCGCCGATTGTGCTGCACCCAATGCCCAGCCATTTTCCAGAGAGTTATGCCAGGACTGTGCCAGTGTTGTGCCTGGGGCACGAGAACACCCGCGCGTACGCGTGATTGACGCGTGCGCGTCGATTGGCAAGTTTGTAATCCACGCGTTAACGTGCATGACGCTTGCGCGTCGATGAGTTTTTAAGGCCATTCGCGCGTGCGCGTGGAGTGCGCGTACGCGTGGCCCTGCTTTCATGCCAAAGTTGATTTTTGAGTTCTAAAAGCCAAATCTCATACTTTTAAGCCTCCGATCTCACCCCTTATGTATTAAATCATTATGATATGCCTATCAATGAGAAAAGAGTTAGGGGATGTGGTAACTTGCGAGTGAAGCAAGGGGAAAAGTTATGATCAATGATGATCAACGATGAGTATATGAGATATGGAGGATGACGGTGGGAGTACCGTGTATGCCATGAGCCGAAGGGCTATATTTATTGATAAATGGCTGGTTCTTGATTGGACCATGAGCCGGATGGCTGAGTTATTTCCGGGTCACGGCAAAGCCATTATTGATTATGGCTGAGAATAATTGCATATATGATTAATGAATGAATGTATTTGTGATACCTGGGTAGTAGTAAGGGTGGTGGTTCGTCCCACTTGCTCCAGGTTAATGTTTGAGATTTGATAACAATGAGGATTGATAATATGAATTGAGATTGAATGAATATATGTTTGAGATACCTGGGCAGTAGCAAGGGTTGTGGCTCGTCCCACTTGCTCCGGGTTAATGTTTAAGATACCTGGGCAGTAGCAAGGGTTGTGGCTCGTCCCACTTGCTCCGGGTAATGGTGAAAAATGTTGAATGTAAGCATGCTTGTGTTTTCTCTCTGGTTGTAAGGGTGACAGGGCACCGATACCCTCTAATGGCGACAGGGCGCAGATACCCTCTAATGGCGACAGGGCGCAGATACCCTCTAATGGTGATAGGGCACATATTCCCTATAATGATATTAATACGCAACAGAGAGACTGTGCCCGGGTTAGCTACCGGACACGTCGGGTTGGCTTGATAACCGACAGATGATATCATCAGCCATAGGGCAGGCATTCATCATTTGCATATGTTTGAATTGTTTGGGTTTGCCTATTTGTTTTGGATTTCTATATCATATATGCTATGTTACCTGATTACATGCTACTTGTTCTACTTGTACCTTATTTGTGTATTACTTGTCTGTATTGCTTGTGTTTGTACAACTGAGAGATCCCTCATGATGGTGTTGGTGGATGATGGGGGCTGTTCTTGATGAGATGAATTGATAATGCGATTGCATAATGATGATGATTTTCGAATGAGATCATTTGAGCTCCCTGGGTAGACGCAGTGATGTGATTTCACTAGCTCCAGGCGAGGGTATGATGTATTGATATAGAGTTGCTGAGGCAGAACAACTGATGATGGTTTTGCTTATGATTCTGAGTCTGATTCGTGAAAGAATCAGCGAATTGGGAAACATGTGTAACATGAACTAGATTTAGTATCCCCTTACGACAGATGCCTATTTATGGATTAGTGAGAATCTAGGCTGGATACTTGGTGAAAAGGAGTTTAGGACGCTTAGTGAGTTTTTATTGCAGTGCATTGTATTTATTTGGCACTTTTACCGTACTGGGAACCCATGGGCCCGGGGTTCTCATTCCGTATATATCTCTTGTTTTTCAGATACAGGTCCAAGTGCTCAGAAGTGAGCTGTGGTACGTCTGAGAGACGGCGAAGATCTTTATTTTCTCTACTTTGTGTTTTGCTTAGAATCTCTCCATCTTTGTTTTGAAAAGATTATATTATGTATTGAACTCTTTTGGAACTTGCCTATAGAGGCTCTTATGTTTCCTTTGGGAGAGATTAGGATATACTGTTGTCAGTTACTTTCACTCTGTACCCTAGCCGGCCTAAACTTCGCGGGTCGCGACTAGTGGCTATTACTTATGTTATATATATCTATCTGTTATCTATCTCTTAATCTCCTTTATGCCTTGTCCGTATATCGCTTTCGGCTTCACAGTTTAACTTTTCGTTGTCGAAACGTGAGTGATACGTCTTCGCGATTTTATTTCTACTCTTTTCAGGCTTCTCGATTAATACTCCTTTCGAAATTAACTATATTTATATATTAAAAATCCACCTGAGAGTCGTACCACCGTAATATCATTGACTTATGACTCGAGCATAAGGATTTGAATATTAGGGTGTTACATTATGGTATCAGAGCAGTTCGTCCTCGTGAGCCTGAGGGATGGAACTGCTTATGCTTCAATGCATACTCTGAGCCTGTGCCTGTGCTAGTTAGGGTATCTAACTGATACATCTAGCATGAAGTCCATGAGTGTACCTTTGGTACTTTGAAGCACTATACTTCCGATATTCAGACTGATCAACTTGATATCGATTGTTTGGTGTGTATAAGAACCAGATGGCGCATCGTGGGCCCAGTCAGGGACGTGAGAGAGATCGTACTAGCACGCAGGAACCGGAAGTCAACCCGAATAACCCGGTAAACATCATGGCGGCGTTGGAGAATATGGCTGCTGCTATGCAAGCCACTGCGGAGGCTCTTGGGCAACAGATAAACAATAATGGCAATGGTGGAAGGGAAGCTCAGGGCCCGATGACACTGGCAACTTTCTTAAAGGTTAATCCACCTAAGTTCAAGGGAACCACCAATCCGACTGAAGCTGATACTTGGTTTCAGGCTATGGAGCGAGCGTTGCAAGCGCAGTTGGTACCCGAGGAGCAGTGTGTTGAATTTGCTACCTACCTGCTTACAGGGGAGGCATCGCATTGGTGGCAAGGGGCTCGACGTCTCTTACAACAGGGGAATTATCCTATCACTTGGGATGCCTTCCAGGTGGAATTCTATAAGAAGTACTTCCCAAATTCCGCCAGGACATCCAAGGAATTGGGGTTACTACGGTTGAAGCAAGGTGTTATGTCCGTATCTGAGTATACAGACAAATTTGAGGAGTTATTCAGGTTTTCTCGCATGTGTCAGGGAACTCCGGGAGACTTCGAGGAATGGAAATGCATTAAGTACGAGGGAGGACTTCGAAGTGAAATCCTAAGCTCCGTTGGACCGATGGAGATTAGGGTCTTCTCTGAACTTGTGAACAAGAGCCGTATTGCTGAAGAATGTGTGAGGAAGGCTGTTGAGGCAAAGAATGACCGTCGGGAGTCCCACCGCAGGGAGCACAATCAAGAATACCCAACAAGGGGTCAAGAGTTTAAGAGAAGAGGATACCCACAACGTTTTCCTCAAAGGCGAAATGACCTTGCGACGAGTGAGGAGTCCCAAAGGGATGGTAAGGGAAAACGAGCAGCGGCTGCTTCTAATGTTCTGAGCTGTCAGAGATGTGGAAGTCATCACCCAAATAGGCCATGCCTATTGGGGTTAGGCGTATGTTACAAGTGCGGGTTACCAGGGCATGTATCAAGAAATTGCCAACAAGGAGAGAGTCAGGATGCGGGCCGATTGCGGCAGTAAGATTGAGGTAATTGCAATAATCAGGCTTAAATGGCAGTGTGTGATTTTATAATACCGCCTGTACAGTAAAACTGGGAATGTCGAGCTTAATGTTAGACTGAGAAGCAAACCGGATGGTCCGAGTAAGGGATTGCCTTAATACAAATGGATAAATGCCCGTGATGTAAATGACTTTCTGTTGAGAATGATGTGTTGTGTTTGTTATGTAGTTGGTTGATTTCTGGATTTTTGGTGAAACGGATTGAACCCATGACTTTTAGTTCCTTTGATTTAAACAGATAAAGAATGGTCCTAAATGATGGATTTAGAAACGTTGAGTTGAAATACCAGTCATGCTAAGTTATGGTTGGGTACTTGAGGAAATAAGTGATGGAGCTAATACTTGACGAGAAATCAAAGTGGCATAGCGGAAGCTTGCTAAAAGCGTTAGCATAGTATGGTAATAATAAGGAAAAGTGGGATATGATTAAAAATGCTTTATGCTTTGAGTACTTAAAAGTTTAGTGAGCTTATACGGATACTGATTCTCGATAATTGGAATTAATTACGGCTGTGAGCCTTAACGGTTCTGGAACGGGTGATGAAATTATCATTGATGCATAGTCGGATTTAGATGATGATTGAGTGCAAGTTGTAGTGTTCGAAAGATGAGTGCTATGATGTTTGGTCATGGTGACTTTGGATTTAGATCAAGATTTGTAATGATCGGTTTCAGAGGAATCGTTTGGAAACCTTTAAATTGCAATGCTGATGCGGTACTGAGATTGGTTTGAGGGAATCCGTGACGAGTGGTAAACTCCAATTTTTGGGGAGGTGCTGTTAAAAATTTTCCCAAGAATTTGAAAGAGTATTTGGTTATATTTTTGAAAATGATTTTTGATCTGAGTAACTTCAACAAAAGAGATGTGTCTTGAAAGCTTTTATAGATTATTAGAGGAAAGCGGATTCTTAAGAATTTGTCAGCTTGTTAGTACAAACTCATTGGATTCTAAAAACGAAGAAAGCTTTGATTGATTATAGCGATGTGTGATGATGGCTATGATTAACGATGATGACAATATTATTGATGACATGATTTGAGATTTAATAGGGTGTGAGTTCATGAGACGATAAGAGTAAGGAACGAGGCTGTTGGTCGGTGTTGAACGAATGACCGAGACCCTCGAAGATAGAGAAATCAGAGCGCGGCAACGGAAGCGCGTAGAGTAAAAAGACCTTGGAACTGTTATGCGTTGGATATAAAGGCATACTATGCTCGCGTACTCGTAGGGATGGATGGAATTTTCGAGGGCGAAAATTTCTGTTAGGGGGGTAGAATGTAATACCCGGTCTAACCAAAATTAATTAAATAATGAGTTAAGTAGGAGCGAATATGGTTGGAAGATTTGGCAATTGGAATTTGATGATTTCAATATGATATTTGGATTCAGTGAATTTTTCCGAGTCGGAAGACATAGTTTTCTGCGTAAAAGTGCGCAGTGGAATTTTGACCGGCAGTACCAGCTGAGACCTGTCTGGTACTGCAGCTGAGAAAGTTGATTATGAGTAAATAAGATTAAGAAATGAGGAATTATAATTAGGGGAGGTAGAAATATTTGAAGTGCGATTTAAAGCGCTAATCTTAAAGGTTTGGGGCCAAAATTAGGCCAACGGACAAAAATAAGTGAACTGGGCCTAAGTGGGCCCAAGACCCAACATATATAAACATTAGTTATGAGCATTTCAGCTCATTTTTACCCTAAAAGAGGAGTGTGGGGCGCTGATTTGAGAAGAGAGAAGAGAAGAGAGGAAACCTAACTCTCTTTGATCTTCAAACCACCATAACTTGAGCTACGGAGCTCCGATTGACGAGCCGTTTGCGGCCACGCGTCGCTCTTCTCATCCTCTACAATTCTATCTAAGTTTTGTGGTGAGTATTCCATTCATCTCTGCCCAGTTTTCGAATTTCCCCACTGTTACACGTTTTTGGGAAGTTAGTGTTGAAATCTTGTGATTTTGGGTGTTTAGGGATACTCCAACATGGATTCTAAGTGGGTTCTATCCCTAATTCATATGGGCTGAGGTAAAAAGTGCTCAAACCCTTGTGATTTATCATCTTTATAAGCCCTAGGTTGATGTATGTATGTGATATTGGTTATGTTAGTGTATTTGGTGATTTTGATGCACAATTGGGAGGTTAGTATTGCTTGTGGACCTTTGGTGAGGCTTGGAGCTAAGGGTGGTTGAGACTTCCATAGAAGAGGCTCAATTGATTTGGCTACAAGAGGTACGGTTTAAGTTTCATTTAAGTACCGTGTGTGTGATGAGAATTCCTAGGCTAGATGCCCCTAGGATTAAGTTTGGATTGTGTAAATGGTTGATGCTAATATGCATAGTTGGTATGTAATGTGAATTGATGATTGGGTTGAGAATTGTGTGGCCTTGTATGCTTGGTGTATTGAAAATTTGAAGTATTGGATAATGAGTATTAATTTGTGGTTTATGCATTTAAATTGTGAAATTGGGCCGGAGGCCGTAAATTTTGGGCCGGGGCCGGAAAGAGGTAAGGGAGGTAAGTTGATGTGTGCATTGTATGATGACACAAGTGATTGGATGAATTTCATATAATGAATATGCGAATGATTGGGTTGATTATTGAATAATGAGGTTTGAGGAGTTGAAGGGTGAAATTATGTAGATGAAGTATGTTTGGTTTTGGGTTGAGAAATATTATGTGGTCATATATGTGATTATGATTATTGATGTCTTGATGGTATGGTGATGTATGAGAGGTATATATGTTGTGATATATGCTTGAGGGATGATTAAGGTTGATTTGTGGGTGAAACCACGTGATAGTGATTATGATATTGATTATGTATAATGATGGTTGATTGGAAATAGTATTGTTGGAAATTGAGATGAGGAAGGATGTATGACATGTTATTATGTTTGTAATTTAGCCATTTGCTTGAAATGGGTAAAGATGGTTATATGATGGTTTTGCGATTCGTGGTAAAGTGTTAATGTATGAGTTGAGGAGGCTTGATGTTGATTTTGGGTATATTTTGATTGGTTTCAAAAAGGGTTGAAATTGGCATGTTTTGGTTGATTTTGAAAAGAGTTGAAAATGGCTTGTTTTGAAAATGGCATATTGTAGTTTTGTATGAAAATATGGTGTTTGGGCATACTTTGATGGGACATAACTTGGACTACGGATCTCTGTTTTGTACCAAATCTGTTTAGAAATGAAATTGGATCCGGGATGTCCATGCCGTTCGAAGAACGGGTGAAAAACGATTTAAAATGAGGAAGTTATGTCCGTTGGAAGATTGGGGTTTAAATCTGTGAATTCTGCAGTTTTTAACTTAGAAAATTTTTAGCAGAATGACCCCTTGCGCGTGGGCGCACTTGGCGCGTACGCGCCGTTCTTCCGAAAAGTGTCATCCACGCGTGCACGTGATGTGCGCGGGCGCGCCGATTGTGCTGCACCCAATGCCCAGCCATTTTCCAGAGAGTTATGCCAGGACTGTGCCAGTGTTGTGCCTGGGGCACGAGAACACCCGCGCGTACGCGTGGTTGACGCGTGCGCGTCGATTGGCAAGTTTGTAATCCACGCGTTAACGTGCATGACGCTTGCGCGTCGATGAGTTTTTAAGGCCATTCGCGCGTGCGCGTGGAGTGCGCGTACGCGTGGCCCTGCTTTCATGCCAAAGTTGATTTTTGAGTTCTAAGAGCCAAATCTCATACTTTTAAGCCTCCGATCTCACCCCTTATGTATTAAATCATTATGATATGCCTATCAATGAGAAAAGAGTTAGGGGATGTGGTAACTTGCGAGTGAAGCAAGGGGAAAAGTTATGATCAATGATGATCAACGATGAGTATATGAGATATGGAGGATGACGGTGGGAGTACCGTGTATGCCATGAGCCGAAGGGCTATATTTATTGATAAATGGCTGGTTCTTGATTGGACCATGAGCCGGATGGCTGAGTTATTGCCGGGTCACGGCAAAGCCATTATTGATTATGGCTGAGAATAATTGCATATATGATTAATGAATGAATGTATTTGTGATACCTGGGTAGTAGTAAGGGTGGTGGTTCGTCCCACTTGCTCCAGGTTAATGTTTGAGATTTGATAACAATGAGGATTGATAATATGAATTGAGATTGAATGAATATATGTTTGAGATACCTGGGCAGTAGCAAGGGTTGTGGCTCGTCCCACTTGCTCCGGGTTAATGTTTAAGATACCTGGGCAGTAGCAAGGGTTGTGGCTCGTCCCACTTGCTCCGGGTAATGGTGAAAAATGTTGAATGTAAGCATGCTTGTGTTTTCTCTCTGGTTGTAAGGGTGACAGGGCACCGATACCCTCTAATGGCGACAGGGCGCAGATACCCTCTAATGGCGACAGGGCGCAGATACCCTCTAATGGTGATAGGGCACATATTCCCTATAATGATATTAATACGCAACAGAGAGACTGTGCCCGGGTTAGCTACCGGACACGTCGGGTTGGCTTGATAACCGACAGATGATATCATCAGCCATAGGGCAGGCATTCATCATTTGCATATGTTTGAATTGTTTGGGTTTGCCTATTTGTTTTGGATTTCTATATCATATATGCTATGTTACCTGATTACATGCTACTTGTTCTACTTGTACCTTATTTGTGTATTACTTGTCTGTATTGCTTGTGTTTGTACAACTGAGAGATCCCTCATGATGGTGTTGGTGGATGATGGGGGCTGTTCTTGATGAGATGAATTGATAATGCGATTGCATAATGATGATGATTTTCGAATGAGATCATTTGAGCTCCCTGGGTAGACGCAGTGATGTGATTTCACTAGCTCCAGGCGAGGGTATGATGTATTGATATAGAGTTGCTGAGGCAGAACAACTGATGATGGTTTTGCTTATGATTCTGAGTCTGATTCGTGAAAGAATCAGCGAATTGGGAAACATGTGTAACATGAACTAGATTTAGTATCCCCTTACGACAGATGCCTATTTATGGATTAGTGAGAATCTAGGCTGGATACTTGGTGAAAAGGAGTTTAGGACGCTTAGTGAGTTTTTATTGCAGTGCATTGTATTTATTTGGCACTTTTACCGTACTGGGAACCCATGGGCCCGGGGTTCTCATTCCGTATATATCTCTTGTTTTTCAGATACAGGTCCAAGTGCTCAGAAGTGAGCTGTGGTACGTCTGAGAGACGGCGAAGATCTTTATTTTCTCTACTTTGTGTTTTGCTTAGAATCTCTCCATCTTTGTTTTGAAAAGATTATATTATGTATTGAACTCTTTTGGAACTTGCCTATAGAGGCTCTTATGTTTCCTTTGGGAGAGATTAGGATATACTGTTGTCAGTTACTTTCACTCTGTACCCTAGCCGGCCTAAACTTCGCGGGTCGCGACTAGTGGCTATTACTTATGTTATATATATCTATCTGTTATCTATCTCTTAATCTCCTTTATGCCTTGTCCGTATATCGCTTTCGGCTTCACAGTTTAACTTTTCGTTGTCGAAACGTGAGTGATACGTCTTCGCGATTTTATTTCTACTCTTTTCAGGCTTCTCGATTAATACTCCTTTCGAAATTAACTATATTTATATATTAAAAATCCACCTGAGAGTCGTACCACCGTAATATCATTGACTTATGACTCGAGCATAAGGATTTGAATATTAGGGTGTTACATTATGGTATCAGAGCAGTTCGTCCTCGTGAGCCTGAGGGATGGAACTGCTTATGCTTCAATGCATACTCTGAGCCTGTGCCTGTGCTAGTTAGGGTATCTAACTGATACATCTAGCATGAAGTCCATGAGTGTACCTTTGGTACTTTGAAGCACTATACTTCCGATATTGAGACTGATCAACTTGATATCGATTGTTTGGTGTGTATAAGAACCAGATGGCGCATCGTGGGCCCAGTCAGGGACGTGAGAGAGATCGTACTAGCACGCAGGAACCGGAAGTCAACCCGAATAACCCGGTAAACATCATGGCGGCGTTGGAGAATATGGCTGCTGCTATGCAAGCCACTGCGGAGGCTCTTGGGCAACAGATAAACAATAATGGCAATGGTGGAAGGGAAGCTCAGGGCCCGATGACACTGGCAACTTTCTTAAAGGTTAATCCACCTAAGTTCAAGGGAACCACCAATCCGACTGAAGCTGATACTTGGTTTCAGGCTATGGAGCGAGCGTTGCAAGCGCAGTTGGTACCCGAGGAGCAGTGTGTTGAATTTGCTACCTACCTGCTTACAGGGGAGGCATCGCATTGGTGGCAAGGGGCTCGACGTCTCTTACAACAGGGGAATTATCCTATCACTTGGGATGCCTTCCAGGTGGAATTCTATAAGAAGTACTTCCCAAATTCCGCCAGGACATCCAAGGAATTGGGGTTACTACGGTTGAAGCAAGGTGTTATGTCCGTATCTGAGTATACAGACAAATTTGAGGAGTTATTCAGGTTTTCTCACATGTGTCAGGGAACTCCGGGAGACTTCGAGGAATGGAAATGCATTAAGTACGAGGGAGGACTTCGAAGTGAAATCCTAAGCTCCGTTGGACCGATGGAGATTAGGGTCTTCTCTGAACTTGTGAACAAGAGCCATATTGCTGAAGAATGTGTGAGGAAGGCTGTTGAGGCAAAGAATGACCGTCGGGAGTCCCACCGCAGGGAGCACAATCAAGAATACCCAACAAGGGGTCAAGAGTTTAAGAGAAGAGGATACCCACAACGTTTTCCTCAAAGGCGAAATGACCTTGCGACGAGTGAGGAGTCCCAAAGGGATGGTAAGGGAAAACGAGCAGCGGCTGCTTCTAATGTTCTGAGCTGTCAGAGATGTGGAAGTCATCACCCAAATAGGCCATGCCTATTGGGGTTAGGCGTATGTTACAAGTGCGGGTTACCAGGGCATGTATCAAGAAATTGCCAACAAGGAGAGAGTCAGGATGCGGGCCGATTGCGGCAGTAAGATTGAGGTAATTGCAATAATCAGGCTTAAATGGCAGTGTGTGATTTTATAACCGCCTGTACAGTAAAACTGGGAATGTCGAGCTTAATGTTAGACTGAGAAGCAAACCGGATGGTCCGAGTAAGGGATTGCCTTAATACAAATGGATAAATGCCCGTGATGTAAATGACTTTCTGTTGAGAATGATGTGTTGTGTTTGTTATGTAGTTGGTTGATTTCTGGATTTTTGGTGAAACGGATTGAACCCATGACTTTTAGTTCCTTTGATTTAAACAGATAAAGAATGGTCCTAAATGATGGATTTAGAAACGTTGAGTTGAAATACCAGTCATGCTAAGTTATGGTTGGGTACTTGAGGAAATAAGTGATGGAGCTAATACTTGACGAGAAATCAAAGTGGCATAGCGGAAGCTTGCTAAAAGCGTTAGCATAGTATGGTAATAATAAGGAAAAGTGGGATATGATTAAAAATGCTTTATGCTTTGAGTACTTAAAAGTTTAGTGAGCTTATACGGATACTGATTCTCGATAATTGGAATTAATTACGGCTGTGAGCCTTAACGGTTCTGGAACGGGTGATGAAATTATCATTGATGCATAGTCGGATTTAGATGATGATTGAGTGCAAGTTGTAGTGTTCGAAAGATGAGTGCTATGATGTTTGGTCATGGTGACTTTGGATTTAGATCAAGATTTGTAATGATCGGTTTCAGAGGAATCGTTTGGAAACCTTTAAATTGCAATGCTGATGCGGTACTGAGATTGGTTTGAGGGAATCCGTGACGAGTGGTAAACTCCAATTTTTGGGGAGGTGCTGTTAAAAATTTTCCCAAGAATTTGAAAGAGTATTTGGTTATATTTTGAAAATGATTTTTGATCTGAGTAACTTCAACAAAAGAGATGTGTCTTGAAAGCTTTTATAGATTATTAGAGGAAAGCGGATTCTTAAGAATTTGTCAGCTTGTTAGTACAAACTCATTGGATTCTAAAAACGAAGAAAGCTTTGATTGATTATAGCGATGTGTGATGATGGCTATGATTAACGATGATGACAATATTATTGATGACATGATTTGAGATTTAATAGGGTGTGAGTTCATGAGACGATAAGAGTAAGGAACGAGGTGTTGGTCGGTGTTGAACGAATGACCGAGACCCTCGAAGATAGAGAAATCAGAGCGCGGCAACGGAAGCGCGTAGAGTAAAAAGACCTTGGAACTGTTATGCGTTGGATATAAAGGCATACTATGCTCGCGTACTCGTAGGGATGGATGGAATTTTCGAGGGCGAAAATTTCTGTTAGGGGGGTAGAATGTAATACCCGGTCTAACCAAAATTAATTAAATAATGAGTTAAGTAGGAGCGAATATGGTTGGAAGATTTGGCAATTGGAATTTGATGATTTCAATATGATATTTGGATTCAGTGAATTTTTCCGAGTCGGAAGACATAGTTTTCTGCGTAAAAGTGCGCAGTGGAATTTTGACCGGCAGTACCAGCTGAGACCTGTCTGGTACTGCAGCTGAGAAAGTTGATTATGAGTAAATAAGATTAAGAAATGAGGAATTATAATTAGGGGAGGTAGAAATATTTGAAGTGCGATTTAAAGCGCTAATCTTAAAGGTTTGGGGCCAAAATTAGGCCAACGGACAAAAATAAGTGAACTGGGCCTAAGTGGGCCCAAGACCCAACATATATAAACATTAGTTATGAGCATTTCAGCTCATTTTTACCCTAAAAGAGGAGTGTGGGGCGCTGATTTGAGAAGAGAGAAGAGAAGAGAGGAAACCTAACTCTCTTTGATCTTCAAACCACCATAACTTGAGCTACGGAGCTCCGATTGACGAGCCGTTTGCGGCCACGCGTCGCTCTTCTCATCCTCTACAATTCTATCTAAGTTTTGTGGTGAGTATTCCATTCATCTCTGCCCAGTTTTCGAATTTCCCCACTGTTACACGTTTTTGGGAAGTTAGTGTTGAAATCTTGTGATTTTGGGTGTTTAGGGATACTCCAACATGGATTCTAAGTGGGTTCTATCCCTAATTCATATGGGCTGAGGTAAAAAGTGCTCAAACCCTTGTGATTTATCATCTTTATAAGCCCTAGGTTGATGTATGTATGTGATATTGGTTATGTTAGTGTATTTGGTGATTTTGATGCACAATTGGGAGGTTAGTATTGCTTGTGGACCTTTGGTGAGGCTTGGAGCTAAGGGTGGTTGAGACTTCCATAGAAGAGGCTCAATTGATTTGGCTACAAGAGGTACGGTTTAAGTTTCATTTAAGTACCGTGTGTGTGATGAGAATTCCTAGGCTAGATGCCCCTAGGATTAAGTTTGGATTGTGTAAATGGTTGATGCTAATATGCATAGTTGGTATGTAATGTGAATTGATGATTGGGTTGAGAATTGTGTGGCCTTGTATGCTTGGTGTATTGAAAATTTGAAGTATTGGATAATGAGTATTAATTTGTGGTTTATGCATTTAAATTGTGAAATTGGGCCGAGGCCGTAAATTTTGGGCCGGGGCCGGAAAGAGGTAAGGGAGGTAAGTTGATGTGTGCATTGTATGATGACACAAGTGATTGGATGAATTTCATATAATGAATATGCGAATGATTGGGTTGATTATTGAATAATGAGGTTTGAGGAGTTGAAGGGTGAAATTATGTAGATGAAGTATGTTTGGTTTTGGGTTGAGAAATATTATGTGGTCATATATGTGATTATGATTATTGATGTCTTGATGGTATGGTGATGTATGAGAGGTATATATGTTGTGATATATGCTTGAGGGATGATTAAGGTTGATTTGTGGGTGAAACCACGTGATAGTGATTATGATATTGATTATGTATAATGATGGTTGATTGGAAATAGTATTGTTGGAAATTGAGATGAGGAAGGATGTATGACATGTTATTATGTTTGTAATTTAGCCATTTGCTTGAAATGGGTAAAGATGGTTATATGATGGTTTTGCGATTCGTGGTAAAGTGTTAATGTATGAGTTGAGGAGGCTTGATGTTGATTTTGGGTATATTTTGATTGGTTTCAAAAAGGGTTGAAATTGGCATGTTTTGGTTGATTTTGAAAAGAGTTGAAAATGGCTTGTTTTGAAAATGGCATATTGTAGTTTTGTATGAAAATATGGTGTTTGGGCATACTTTGATGGGACATAACTTGGACTACGGATCTCTGTTTTGTACCAAATCTGTTTAGAAATGAAATTGGATCCGGGATGTCCATGCCGTTCGAAGAACGGGTGAAAAACGATTTAAAATGAGGAAGTTATGTCCGTTGGAAGATTGGGTTTAAATCTGTGAATTCTGCAGTTTTTAACTTAGAAAATTTTTAGCAGAATGACCCCTTGCGCGTGGGCGCACTTGGCGCGTACGCGCCGTTCTTCCGAAAAGTGTCATCCACGCGTGCACGTGATGTGCGCGGGCGCGCCGATTGTGCTGCACCCAATGCCCAGCCATTTTCCAGAGAGTTATGCCAGGACTGTGCCAGTGTTGTGCCTGGGGCACGAGAACACCCGCGCGTACGCGTGGTTGACGCGTGCGCGTCGATTGGCAAGTTTGTAATCCACGCGTTAACGTGCATGACGCTTGCGCGTCGATGAGTTTTTAAGGCCATTCGCGCGTGCGCGTGGAGTGCGCGTACGCGTGGCCCTGCTTTCATGCCAAAGTTGATTTTTGAGTTCTAAGAGCCAAATCTCATACTTTTAAGCCTCCGATCTCACCCCTTATGTATTAAATCATTATGATATGCCTATCAATGAGAAAAGAGTTAGGGGATGTGGTAACTTGCGAGTGAAGCAAGGGGAAAAGTTATGATCAATGATGATCAACGATGAGTATATGAGATATGGAGGATGACGGTGGGAGTACCGTGTATGCCATGAGCCGAAGGGCTATATTTATTGATAAATGGCTGGTTCTTGATTGGACCATGAGCCGGATGGCTGAGTTATTGCCGGGTCACGGCAAAGCCATTATTGATTATGGCTGAGAATAATTGCATATATGATTAATGAATGAATGTATTTGTGATACCTGGGTAGTAGTAAGGGTGGTGGTTCGTCCCACTTGCTCCAGGTTAATGTTTGAGATTTGATAACAATGAGGATTGATAATATGAATTGAGATTGAATGAATATATGTTTGAGATACCTGGGCAGTAGCAAGGGTTGTGGCTCGTCCCACTTGCTCCGGGTTAATGTTTAAGATACCTGGGCAGTAGCAAGGGTTGTGGCTCGTCCCACTTGCTCTGGGTAATGGTGAAAAATGTTGAATGTAAGCATGCTTGTGTTTTCTCTCTGGTTGTAAGGGTGACAGGGCACCGATACCCTCTAATGGCGACAGGGCGCAGATACCCTCTAATGGCGACAGGGCGCAGATACCCTCTAATGGTGATAGGGCACATATTCCCTCTAATGATATTAATACGCAACAGAGAGACTGTGCCCGGGTTAGCTACCGGACACGTCGGGTTGGCTTGATAACCGACAGATGATATCATCAGCCATAGGGCAGGCATTCATCATTTGCATATGTTTGAATTGTTTGGGTTTGCCTATTTGTTTTGGATTTCTATATCATATATGCTATGTTACCTGATTACATGCTACTTGTTCTACTTGTACCTTATTTGTGTATTACTTGTCTGTATTGCTTGTGTTTGTACAACTGAGAGATCCCTCATGATGGTGTTGGTGGATGATGGGGGCTGTTCTTGATGAGATGAATTGATAATGCGATTGCATAATGATGATGATTTTCGAATGAGATCATTTGAGCTCCCTGGGTAGACGCAGTGATGTGATTTCACTAGCTCCAGGCGAGGGTATGATGTATTGATATAGAGTTGCTGAGGCAGAACAACTGATGATGGTTTTGCTTATGATTCTGAGTCTGATTCGTGAAAGAATCAGCGAATTGGGAAACATGTGTAACATGAACTAGATTTAGTATCCCCTTACGACAGATGCCTATTTATGGATTAGTGAGAATCTAGGCTGGATACTTGGTGAAAAGGAGTTTAGGACGCTTAGTGAGTTTTTATTGCAGTGCATTGTATTTATTTGGCACTTTTACCGTACTGGGAACCCATGGGCCCGGGGTTCTCATTCCGTATATATCTCTTGTTTTTCAGATACAGGTCCAAGTGCTCAGAAGTGAGCTGTGGTACGTCTGAGAGACGGCGAAGATCTTTATTTTCTCTACTTTGTGTTTTGCTTAGAATCTCTCCATCTTTGTTTTGAAAAGATTATATTATGTATTGAACTCTTTTGGAACTTGCCTATAGAGGCTCTTATGTTTCCTTTGGGAGAGATTAGGATATACTGTTGTCAGTTACTTTCACTCTGTACCCTAGCCGGCCTAAACTTCGCGGGTCGCGACTAGTGGCTATTACTTATGTTATATATATCTATCTGTTATCTATCTCTTAATCTCCTTTATGCCTTGTCCGTATATCGCTTTCGGCTTCACAGTTTAACTTTTCGTTGTCGAAACGTGAGTGATACGTCTTCGCGATTTTATTTCTACTCTTTTCAGGCTTCTCGATTAATACTCCTTTCGAAATTAACTATATTTATATATTAAAAATCCACCTGAGAGTCGTACCACCGTAATATCATTGACTTATGACTCGAGCATAAGGATTTGAATATTAGGGTGTTACATTATGGTATCAGAGCAGTTCGTCCTCGTGAGCCTGAGGGATGGAACTGCTTATGCTTCAATGCATACTCTGAGCCTGTGCCTGTGCTAGTTAGGGTATCTAACTGATACATCTAGCATGAAGTCCATGAGTGTACCTTTGGTACTTTGAAGCACTATACTTCCGATATTGAGACTGATCAACTTGATATCGATTGTTTGGTGTGTATAAGAACCAGATGGCGCATCGTGGGCCCAGTCAGGGACGTGAGAGAGATCGTACTAGCACGCAGGAACCGGAAGTCAACCCGAATAACCCGGTAAACATCATGGCGGCGTTGGAGAATATGGCTGCTGCTATGCAAGCCACTGCGGAGGCTCTTGGGCAACAGATAAACAATAATGGCAATGGTGGAAGGGAAGCTCAGGGCCCGATGACACTGGCAACTTTCTTAAAGGTTAATCCACCTAAGTTCAAGGGAACCACCAATCCGACTGAAGCTGATACTTGGTTTCAGGCTATGGAGCGAGCGTTGCAAGCGCAGTTGGTACCCGAGGAGCAGTGTGTTGAATTTGCTACCTACCTGCTTACAGGGGAGGCATCGCATTGGTGGCAAGGGGCTCGACGTCTCTTACAACAGGGGAATTATCCTATCACTTGGGATGCCTTCCAGGTGGAATTCTATAAGAAGTACTTCCCAAATTCCGCCAGGACATCCAAGGAATTGGGGTTACTACGGTTGAAGCAAGGTGTTATGTCCGTATCTGAGTATACAGACAAATTTGAGGAGTTATTCAGGTTTTCTCGCATGTGTCAGGGAACTCCGGGAGACTTCGAGGAATGGAAATGCATTAAGTACGAGGGAGGACTTCGAAGTGAAATCCTAAGCTCCGTTGGACCGATGGAGATTAGGGTCTTCTCTGAACTTGTGAACAAGAGCCGTATTGCTGAAGAATGTGTGAGGAAGGCTGTTGAGGCAAAGAATGACCGTCGGGAGTCCCACCGCAGGGAGCACAATCAAGAATACCCAACAAGGGGTCAAGAGTTTAAGAGAAGAGGATACCCACAACGTTTTCCTCAAAGGCGAAATGACCTTGCGACGAGTGAGGAGTCCCAAAGGGATGGTAAGGGAAAACGAGCAGCGGCTGCTTCTAATGTTCTGAGCTGTCAGAGATGTGGAAGTCATCACCCAAATAGGCCATGCCTATTGGGGTTAGGCGTATGTTACAAGTGCGGGTTACCAGGGCATGTATCAAGAAATTGCCAACAAGGAGAGAGTCAGGATGCGGGCCGATTGCGGCAGTAAGATTGAGGTAATTGCAATAATCAGGCTTAAATGGCAGTGTGTGATTTTATAATACCGCCTGTACAGTAAAACTGGGAATGTCGAGCTTAATGTTAGACTGAGAAGCAAACCGGATGGTCCGAGTAAGGGATTGCCTTAATACAAATGGATAAATGCCCGTGATGTAAATGACTTTCTGTTGAGAATGATGTGTTGTGTTTGTTATGTAGTTGGTTGATTTCTGGATTTTTGGTGAAACGGATTGAACCCATGACTTTTAGTTCCTTTGATTTAAACAGATAAAGAATGGTCCTAAATGATGGATTTAGAAACGTTGAGTTGAAATACCAGTCATGCTAAGTTATGGTTGGGTACTTGAGGAAATAAGTGATGGAGCTAATACTTGACGAGAAATCAAAGTGGCATAGCGGAAGCTTGCTAAAAGCGTTAGCATAGTATGGTAATAATAAGGAAAAGTGGGATATGATTAAAAATGCTTTATGCTTTGAGTACTTAAAAGTTTAGTGAGCTTATACGGATACTGATTCTCGATAATTGGAATTAATTACGGCTGTGAGCCTTAACGGTTCTGGAACGGGTGATGAAATTATCATTGATGCATAGTCGGATTTAGATGATGATTGAGTGCAAGTTGTAGTGTTCGAAAGATGAGTGCTATGATGTTTGGTCATGGTGACTTTGGATTTAGATCAAGATTTGTAATGATCGGTTTCAGAGGAATCGTTTGGAAACCTTTAAATTGCAATGCTGATGCGGTACTGAGATTGGTTTGAGGGAATCCGTGACGAGTGGTAAACTCCAATTTTTGGGGAGGTGCTGTTAAAAATTTTCCCAAGAATTTGAAAGAGTATTTGGTTATATTTTTGAAAATGATTTTTGATCTGAGTAACTTCAACAAAAGAGATGTGTCTTGAAAGCTTTTATAGATTATTAGAGGAAAGCGGATTCTTAAGAATTTGTCAGCTTGTTAGTACAAACTCATTGGATTCTAAAAACGAAGAAAGCTTTGATTGATTATAGCGATGTGTGATGATGGCTATGATTAACGATGATGACAATATTATTGATGACATGATTTGAGATTTAATAGGGTGTGAGTTCATGAGACGATAAGAGTAAGGAACGAGGCTGTTGGTCGGTGTTGAACGAATGACCGAGACCCTCGAAGATAGAGAAATCAGAGCGCGGCAACGGAAGCGCGTAGAGTAAAAAGACCTTGGAACTGTTATGCGTTGGATATAAAGGCATACTATGCTCGCGTACTCGTAGGGATGGATGGAATTTTCGAGGGCGAAAATTTCTGTTAGGGGGGTAGAATGTAATACCCGGTCTAACCAAAATTAATTAAATAATGAGTTAAGTAGGAGCGAATATGGTTGGAAGATTTGGCAATTGGAATTTGATGATTTCAATATGATATTTGGATTCAGTGAATTTTTCCGAGTCGGAAGACATAGTTTTCTGCGTAAAAGTGCGCAGTGGAATTTTGACCGGCAGTACCAGCTGAGACCTGTCTGGTACTGCAGCTGAGAAAGTTGATTATGAGTAAATAAGATTAAGAAATGAGGAATTATAATTAGGGGAGGTAGAAATATTTGAAGTGCGATTTAAAGCGCTAATCTTAAAGGTTTGGGGCCAAAATTAGGCCAACGGACAAAAATAAGTGAACTGGGCCTAAGTGGGCCCAAGACCCAACATATATAAACATTAGTTATGAGCATTTCAGCTCATTTTTACCCTAAAAGAGGAGTGTGGGGCGCTGATTTGAGAAGAGAGAAGAGAAGAGAGGAAACCTAACTCTCTTTGATCTTCAAACCACCATAACTTGAGCTACGGAGCTCCGATTGACGAGCCGTTTGCGGCCACGCGTCGCTCTTCTCATCTCTACAATTCTATCTAAGTTTTGTGGTGAGTATTCCATTCATCTCTGCCCAGTTTTCGAATTTCCCCACTGTTACACGTTTTTGGGAAGTTAGTGTTGAAATCTTGTGATTTTGGGTGTTTAGGGATACTCCAACATGGATTCTAAGTGGGTTCTATCCCTAATTCATATGGGCTGAGGTAAAAAGTGCTCAAACCCTTGTGATTTATCATCTTTATAAGCCCTAGGTTGATGTATGTATGTGATATTGGTTATGTTAGTGTATTTGGTGATTTTGATGCACAATTGGGAGGTTAGTATTGCTTGTGGACCTTTGGTGAGGCTTGGAGCTAAGGGTGGTTGAGACTTCCATAGAAGAGGCTCAATTGATTTGGCTACAAGAGGTACGGTTTAAGTTTCATTTAAGTACCGTGTGTGTGATGAGAATTCCTAGGCTAGATGCCCCTAGGATTAAGTTTGGATTGTGTAAATGGTTGATGCTAATATGCATAGTTGGTATGTAATGTGAATTGATGATTGGGTTGAGAATTGTGTGGCCTTGTATGCTTGGTGTATTGAAAATTTGAAGTATTGGATAATGAGTATTAATTTGTGGTTTATGCATTTAAATTGTGAAATTGGGCCGGAGGCCGTAAATTTTGGGCCGGGGCCGGAAAGAGGTAAGGGAGGTAAGTTGATGTGTGCATTGTATGATGACACAAGTGATTGGATGAATTTCATATAATGAATATGCGAATGATTGGGTTGATTATTGAATAATGAGGTTTGAGGAGTTGAAGGGTGAAATTATGTAGATGAAGTATGTTTGGTTTTGGGTTGAGAAATATTATGTGGTCATATATGTGATTATGATTATTGATGTCTTGATGGTATGGTGATGTATGAGAGGTATATATGTTGTGATATATGCTTGAGGATGATTAAGGTTGATTTGTGGGTGAAACCACGTGATAGTGATTATGATATTGATTATGTATAATGATGGTTGATTGGAAATAGTATTGTTGGAAATTGAGATGAGGAAGGATGTATGACATGTTATTATGTTTGTAATTTAGCCATTTGCTTGAAATGGGTAAAGATGGTTATATGATGGTTTTGCGATTCGTGGTAAAGTGTTAATGTATGAGTTGAGGAGGCTTGATGTTGATTTTGGGTATATTTTGATTGGTTTCAAAAAGGGTTGAAATTGGCATGTTTTGGTTGATTTTGAAAAGAGTTGAAAATGGCTTGTTTTGAAAATGGCATATTGTAGTTTTGTATGAAAATATGGTGTTTGGGCATACTTTGATGGGACATAACTTGGACTACGATCTCTGTTTTGTACCAAATCTGTTTAGAAATGAAATTGGATCCGGGATGTCCATGCCGTTCGAAGAACGGGTGAAAAACGATTTAAAATGAGGAAGTTATGTCCGTTGGAAGATTGGGGTTTAAATCTGTGAATTCTGCAGTTTTTAACTTAGAAAATTTTTAGCAGAATGACCCCTTGCGCGTGGGCGCACTTGGCGCGTACGCGCCGTTCTTCCGAAAAGTGTCATCCACGCGTGCACGTGATGTGCGCGGGCGCGCCGATTGTGCTGCACCCAATGCCCAGCCATTTTCCAGAGAGTTATGCCAGGACTGTGCCAGTGTTGTGCCTGGGGCACGAGAACACCCGCGCGTACGCGTGGTTGACGCGTGCGCGTCGATTGGCAAGTTTGTAATCCACGCGTTAACGTGCATGACGCTTGCGCGTCGATGAGTTTTTAAGGCCATTCGCGCGTGCGCGTACGCGTGGCCCTGCTTTTATGCCAAAGTTGATTTTTGAGTTCTAAGAGCCAAATCTCATACTTTTAAGCCTCCGATCTCACCCCTTATGTATTAAATCATTATGATATGCCTATCAATGAGAAAAGAGTTAGGGGATGTGGTAACTTGCGAGTGAAGCAAGGGGAAAAGTTATGATCAATGATGATCAACGATGAGTATATGAGATATGGAGGATGACGGTGGGAGTACCGTGTATGCCATGAGCCGAAGGGCTATATTTATTGATAAATGGCTGGTTCTTGATTGGACCTGAGCCGGATGGCTGAGTTATTGCCGGTCACGGCAAAGCCATTATTGATTATGGCTGAGATAATTGCATATATGATTAATGAATGAATGTATTTGTGATACCTGGGTAGTAGTAAGGGTGGTGGTTCGTCCCACTTGCTCCAGGTTAATGTTTGAGATTTGATAACAATGAGGATTGATAATATGAATTGAGATTGAATATATGTGAGATACCTGGGCAGTAGCAAGGGTTGTGGCTCGTCCCACTTGCTCCGGGTTAATGTTTAAGATACCTGGGCAGTAGCAAGGGTTGTGGCTCGTCCCACTTGCTCCGGGTAATGGTGAAAAATGTTGAATGTAAGCATGCTTGTGTTTTCTCTCTGGTTGTAAGGGTGACAGGGCACCGATACCCTCTAATGGCGACAGGGCGCAGATACCCTCTAATGGCGACAGGGCGCAGATACCCTCTAATGGTGATAGGGCACATATTCCCTATAATGATATTAATACGCAACAGAGAGACTGTGCCCGGGTTAGCTACCGGACACGTCGGGTTGGCTTGATAACCGACAGATGATATCATCAGCCATAGGGCAGGCATTCATCATTTGCATATGTTTGAATTGTTTGGGTTTGCCTATTTGTTTTGGATTTCTATATCATATATGCTATGTTACCTGATTACATGCTACTTGTTCTACTTGTACCTTATTTGTGTATTACTTGTCTGTATTGCTTGTGTTTGTACAACTGAGAGATCCCTCATGATGGTGTTGGTGGATGATGGGGGCTGTTCTTGATGAGATGAATTGATAATGCGATTGCATAATGATGATGATTTTCGAATGAGATCATTTGAGCTCCCTGGGTAGACGCAGTGATGTGATTTCACTAGCTCCAGGCGAGGGTATGATGTATTGATATAGAGTTGCTGAGGCAGAACAACTGATGATGGTTTTGCTTATGATTCTGAGTCTGATTCGTGAAAGAATCAGCGAATTGGGAAACATGTGTAACATGAACTAGATTTAGTATCCCCTTACGACAGATGCCTATTTATGGATTAGTGAGAATCTAGGCTGGATACTTGGTGAAAAGGAGTTTAGGACGCTTAGTGAGTTTTTATTGCAGTGCATTGTATTATTTGGCACTTTTACCGTACTGGGAACCCATGGGCCCGGGGTTCTCATTCCGTATATCTCTTGTTTTTCAGATACAGGTCCAAGTGCTCAGAAGTGAGCTGTGGTACGTCTGAGAGACGGCGAAGATCTTTATTTTCTCTACTTTGTGTTTTGCTTAGAATCTCTCCATCTTTGTTTTGAAAAGATTATATTATGTATTGAACTCTTTTGGAACTTGCCTATAGAGGCTCTTATGTTTCCTTTGGGAGAGATTAGGATATACTGTTGTCAGTTACTTTCACTCTGTACCCTAGCCGGCCTAAACTTCGCGGGTCGCGACTAGTGGCTATTACTTATGTTATATTATCTATCTGTTATCTATCTCTAATCTCCTTTATGCCTTGTCCGTATATCGCTTTCGGCTTCACAGTTTAACTTTTCGTTGTCGAAACGTGAGTGATACGTCTTCGCGATTTTATTTCTACTCTTTTCAGGCTTCTCGATTAATACTCCTTTCGAAATTAACTATATTTATATATTAAAAATCCACCTGAGAGTCGTACCACCGTAATATCATTGACTTATGACTCGAGCATAAGGATTTGAATATTAGGGTGTTACATTATGGTATCAGAGCAGTTCGTCCTCGTGAGCCTGAGGGATGGAACTGCTTATGCTTCAATGCATACTCTGAGCCTGTGCCTGTGCTAGTTAGGGTATCTAACTGATACATCTAGCATGAAGTCCATGAGTGTACCTTTGGTACTTTGAAGCACTATACTTCCGATATTGAGACTGATCAACTTGATATCGATTGTTTGGTGTGTATAAGAACCAGATGGCGCATCGTGGGCCCAGTCAGGGACGTGAGAGAGATCGTACTAGCACGCAGGAACCGGAAGTCAACCCGAATAACCCGGTAAACATCATGGCGGCGTTGGAGAATATGGCTGCTGCTATGCAAGCCATGCGGAGGCTCTTGGGCAACAGATAAACAATAATGGCAATGGTGGAAGGGAACTCAGGGCCCGATGACACTGGCAACTTTCTTAAAGGTTAATCCACCTAAGTTCAAGGGAACCACCAATCCGACTGAAGCTGATACTTGGTTTCAGGCTATGGAGCGAGCGTTGCAAGCGCAGTTGGTACCCGAGGAGCAGTGTGTTGAATTTGCTACCTACCTGCTTACAGGGGAGGCATCGCATTGGTGGCAAGGGGCTCGACGTCTCTTACAACAGGGGAATTATCCTATCACTTGGGATGCCTTCCAGGTGGAATTCTATAAGAAGTACTTCCCAAATTCCGCCAGGACATCCAAGGAATTGGGGTTACTACGGTTGAAGCAAGGTGTTATGTCCGTATCTGAGTATACAGACAAATTTGAGGAGTTATTCAGGTTTTCTCGCATGTGTCAGGGAACTCCGGGAGACTTCGAGGAATGGAAATGCATTAAGTACGAGGGAGGACTTCGAAGTGAAATCCTAAGCTCCGTTGGACCGATGGAGATTAGGGTCTTCTCTGAACTTGTGAACAAGAGCCGTATTGCTGAAGAATGTGTGAGGAAGGCTGTTGAGGCAAGAATGACCGTCGGGAGTCCCACCGCAGGGAGCACAATCAAGAATACCCCAACAAGGGGTCAAGAGTTTAAGAGAAGAGGATACCCACAACGTTTTCCTCAAAGGCGAATGACCTTGCGACGAGTGAGGAGTCCCAAGGGATGGTAAGGGAAAACGAGCAGCGGCTGCTTCTAATGTTCTGAGCTGTCAGAGATGTGGAAGTCATCACCCAAATAGGCCATGCCTATTGGGGTTAGGCGTATGTTTACAAGTGCGGGTTACCAGGGCATGTATCAAGAAATTGCCAACAAGGAGAGTCAGGATGCGGCCGATTGCGGCAGTAAGATTGAGTAATTGCAATAATCAGGCTTAAATGGCAGTGTGTGATTTTATAATACCGCCTGTACAGTAAAACTGGGAATGTCGAGCTTAATGTTAGACTGAGAAGCAAACCGGATGGTCCGAGTAAGGGATTGCCTTAATACAATGGATAAATGCCCGTGATGTAAATGACTTTCTGTTGAGAATGATGTGTTGTGGTTTGTTAGTTGGTTGATTTCTGGATTTTTGGTGAAACGGATTGAACCCATGACTTTTAGTTCCTTTGATTTAAACAGATAAAATGGTCCTAAATGATGGATTAGAAACGTTGAGTTGAAATACCAGTCATGCTAAGTTATGGTTTGGGTACTTGAGGAAATAAGTGATGGAGCTAATACTTGACGAGAAATCAAAGTGGCATAGCGGAAGCTTGCTAAAAGCGTTAGCATAGTATGGTAATAATAAGGAAAAGTGGGATATGATTAAAAATGCTTTATGCTTTGAGTACTTAAAGTTTAGTGAGCTTATACGGATACTGATTCTCGATAATTGGAATTAATTACGGCTGTGAGCCTTAACGGTCTGGAACGGGTGATGAAATTATCATTGATGCATAGTCGGATTTAGATGATGATTGAGTGCAAGTTGTAGTGTTCGAAAGATGAGTGCTATGATGTTTGGTCATGGTGACTTTGGATTTAGATCAAGATTTGTAATGATCGGTTTCAGAGGAATCGTTTGGAAACCTTTAAATTGCAATGCTGATGCGGTACTGAGATTGGTTTGAGGGAATCCGTGACGAGTGGTAAACTCCAATTTTTGGGGAGGTGCTGTTAAAATTTTCCCAAGAATTTGAAAGAGTATTTGGTTATATTTTTGAAAATGATTTTTGATCTGAGTAACTTCAACAAAAGATGTGTCTTGAAAGCTTTTATAGATTATTAGAGGAAAGCGGATTCTTAAGAATTTGTCAGCTTGTTAGTACAAACTCATTGGATTCTAAAAACGAAGAAAGCTTTGATTGATTATAGCGATGTGTGATGATGGCTATGATTAACGATGATGACAATATTATTGATGACATGATTTGAGATTTAATAGGGTGTGAGTTCATGAGACGATAAGAGTAAGGAACGAGGCTGTTGGTCGGTGTTGAACGAATGACCGAGACCCTCGAAGATAGAGAAATCAGAGCGCGGCAACGGAAGCGCGTAGAGTAAAAAGACCTTGGAACTGTTATGCGTTGGATATAAAGGCATACTATGCTCGCGTACTCGTAGGGATGGATGGAATTTTCGAGGGCGAAAATTTCTGTTAGGGGGGTAGAATGTAATACCCGGTCTAACCAAAATTAATTAAATAATGAGTTAAGTAGGAGCGAATATGGTTGGAAGATTTGGCAATTGGAATTTGATGATTTCAATATGATATTTGGATTCAGTGAATTTTTCCGAGTCGGAAGACATAGTTTTCTGCGTAAAAGTGCGCAGTGGAATTTTGACCGGCAGTACCAGCTGAGACCTGTCTGGTACTGCAGCTGAGAAAGTTGATTATGAGTAAATAAGATTAAGAAATGAGGAATTATAATTAGGGGAGGTAGAAATATTTGAAGTGCGATTTAAAGCGCTAATCTTAAAGGTTTGGGGCCAAAATTAGGCCAACGGACAAAAATAAGTGAACTGGGCCTAAGTGGGCCCAAGACCCAACATATATAAATTAGTTATGAGCATTTCAGCTCATTTTTATCCTAAAAGAGGAGTGTGGGGCGCTGATTGAGAAGAGAGAAGAGAAGAGAGGAAACCTAACTCTCTTTGATCTTCAAACCACCATAACTTGAGCTACGGAGCTCCGATTGACGAGCCGTTTGCGGCCACGCGTCGCTCTTCTCATCCTCTACAATTCTATCTAAGTTTTGTGGTGAGTATTCCATTCATCTCTGCCCAGTTTTCGAATTTCCCCACTGTTACACGTTTTTGGGAAGTTAGTGTTGAAATCTTGTGATTTTGGGTGTTTAGGGATACTCCAACATGGATTCTAAGTGGGTTCTATCCCTAATTCATATGGGCTGAGGTAAAAAGTGCTCAAACCCTTGTGATTTATCATCTTTAAAGCCCTAGGTTGATGTATGTATGTGATATTGGTTATGTTAGTGTATTTGGTGATTTTGATGCACAATTGGGAGGTTAGTATTGCTTGTGGACCTTTGGTGAGGCTTGGAGCTAAGGGTGGTTGAGACTTCCATAGAAGAGGCTCAATTGATTTGGCTACAAGAGGTACGGTTTAAGTTTCATTTAAGTACCGTGTGTGTGATGAGAATTCCTAGGCTAGATGCCCCTAGGATTAAGTTGGATTGTGTAAATGGTTGATGCTAATATGCATAGTTGGTATGTAATGTGAATTGATGATTGGGTTGAGAATTGTGTGGCCTTGTATGCTTGGTGTATTGAAAATTTGAAGTATTGGATAATGAGTATTAATTTGTGGTTTATGCATTTAAATTGTGAAATTGGGCCGGAGGCCGTAAATTTTGGGCCGGGGCGGAAAGAGGTAAGGGAGGTAAGTTGATGTGTGCATTGTATGATGACACAAGTGATTGGATGAATTTCATATAATGAATATGCGAATGATTGGGTTGATTATTGAATAATGAGGTTTGAGGAGTTGAAGGGTGAAATTATGTAGATGAAGTATGTTTGGTTTTGGGTTGAGAAATATTATGTGGTCATATATGTGATTATGATTATTGATGTCTTGATGGTATGGTGATGTATGAGAGGTATATATGTTGTGATATATGCTTGAGGGATGATTAAGGTTGATTTGTGGGTGAAACCACGTGATAGTGATTATGATATTGATTATGTATAATGATGGTTGATTGGAAATAGTATTGTTGGAAATTGAGATGAGGAAGGATGTATGACATGTTATTATGTTTGTAATTTAGCCATTTGCTTGAAATGGGTAAAGATGGTTATATGATGGTTTTGCGATTCGTGGTAAAGTGTTAATGTATGAGTTGAGGAGGCTTGATGTTGATTTTGGGTATATTTTGATTGGTTTCAAAAAGGGTTGAAATTGGCATGTTTTGGTTGATTTTGAAAAGAGTTGAAAATGGCTTGTTTTGAAAATGGCATATTGTAGTTTTGTATGAAAATATGGTGTTTGGGCATACTTTGATGGGACATAACTTGGACTACGGATCTCTGTTTTGTACCAAATCTGTTTAGAAATGAAATTGGATCCGGGATGTCCATGCCGTTCGAAGAACGGGTGAAAAACGATTTAAAATGAGGAAGTTATGTCCGTTGGAAGATTGGGGTTTAAATCTGTGAATTCTGCAGTTTTTAACTTAGAAAATTTTTAGCAGAATGACCCCTTGCGCGTGGGCGCACTTGGCGCGTACGCGCCGTTCTTCCGAAAAGTGTCATCCACGCGTGCACGTGATGTGCGCGGGCGCGCCGATTGTGCTGCACCCAATGCCCAGCCATTTTCCAGAGAGTTATGCCAGGACTGTGCCAGTGTTGTGCCTGGGGCACGAGAACACCCGCGCGTACGCGTGGTTGACGCGTGCGCGTCGATTGGCAAGTTTGTAATCCACGCGTTAACGTGCATGACGCTTGCGCGTCGATGAGTTTTTAAGGCCATTCGCGCGTGCGCGTGGAGTGCGCGTACGCGTGGCCCTGCTTTCATGCCAAAGTTGATTTTTGAGTTCTAAGAGCCAAATCTCATACTTTTAAGCCTCCGATCTCACCCCTTATGTATTAAATCATTATGATATGCCTATCAATGAGAAAAGAGTTAGGGGATGTGGTAACTTGCGAGTGAAGCAAGGGGAAAAGTTATGATCAATGATGATCAACGATGAGTATATGAGATATGGAGGATGACGGTGGGAGTACCGTGTATGCCATGAGCCGAAGGGCTATATTATTGATAAATGGCTGGTTCTTGATTGGACCATGAGCCGGATGGCTGAGTTATTGCCGGGTCACGGCAAAGCCATTATTGATTATGGCTGAGAATAATTGCATATATGATTAATGAATGAATGTATTTGTGATACCTGGGTAGTAGTAAGGGTGGTGGTTCGTCCCACTTGCTCCAGGTTAATGTTTGAGATTTGATAACAATGAGGATTGATAATATGAATTGAGATTGAATGAATATATGTTTGAGATACCTGGGCAGTAGCAAGGGTTGTGGCTCGTCCCACTTGCTCCGGGTAATGGTGAAAAATGTTGAATGTAAGCATGCTTGTGTTTTCTCTCTGGTTGTAAGGGTGACAGGGCACCGATACCCTCTAATGGCGACAGGGCGCAGATACCCTCTAATGGCGACAGGGCGCAGATACCCTCTAATGGTGATAGGGCACATATTCCCTATAATGATATTAATACGCAACAGAGAGACTGTGCCCGGGTTAGCTACCGGACACGTCGGGTTGGCTTGATAACCGACAGATGATATCATCAGCCATAGGGCAGGCATTCATCATTTGCATATGTTTGAATTGTTTGGGTTTGCCTATTTGTTTTGGATTTCTATATCATATATGCTATGTTACCTGATTACATGCTACTTGTTCTACTTGTACCTTATTTGTGTATTACTTGTCTGTATTGCTTGTGTTTGTACAACTGAGAGATCCCTCATGATGGTGTTGGTGGATGATGGGGCTGTTCTTGATGAGATGAATTGATAATGCGATTGCATAATGATGATGATTTTCGAATGAGATCATTTGAGCTCCCTGGGTAGACGCAGTGATGTGATTTCACTAGCTCCAGGCGAGGGTATGATGTATTGATATAGAGTTGCTGAGGCAGAACAACTGATGATGGTTTGCTTATGATTCTGAGTCTGATTCGTGAAAGAATCAGCGAATTGGGAAACATGTGTAACATGAACTAGATTTAGTATCCCCTTACGACAGATGCCTATTTATGGATTAGTGAGAATCTAGGCTGGATACTTGGTGAAAAGGAGTTTAGGACGCTTAGTGAGTTTTTATTGCAGTGCATTGTATTTATTTGGCACTTTTACCGTACTGGGAACCCATGGGCCCGGGGTTCTCATTCCGTATATATCTCTTGTTTTTCAGATACAGGTCCAAGTGCTCAGAAGTGAGCTGTGGTACGTCTGAGAGACGGCGAAGATCTTTATTTTCTCTACTTTGTGTTTTGCTTAGAATCTCTCCATCTTTGTTTTGAAAAGATTATATTATGTATTGAACTCTTTGGAACTTGCCTATAGAGGCTCTTATGTTTCCTTTGGGAGAGATTAGGATATACTGTTGTCAGTTACTTTCACTCTGTACCCTAGCCGGCCTAAACTTCGCGGGTCGCGACTAGTGGCTATTACTTATGTTATATATATCTATCTGTTATCTATCTCTTAATCTCCTTTATGCCTTGTCCGTATATCGCTTTCGGCTTCACAGTTTAACTTTTCGTTGTCGAAACGTGAGTGATACGTCTTCGCGATTTTATTTCTACTCTTTTCAGGCTTCTCGATTAATACTCCTTTCGAAATTAACTATATTTATATATTAAAAATCCACCTGAGAGTCGTACCACCGTAATATCATTGACTTATGACTCGAGCATAAGGATTTGAATATTAGGGTGTTACATTATGGTATCAGAGCAGTTCGTCCTCGTGAGCCTGAGGGATGGAACTGCTTATGCTTCAATGCATACTCTGAGCCTGTGCCTGTGCTAGTTAGGGTATCTAACTGATACATCTAGCATGAAGTCCATGAGTGTACCTTTGGTACTTTGAAGCACTATACTTCCGATATTGAGACTGATCAACTTGATATCGATTGTTTGGTGTGTATAAGAACCAGATGGCGCATCGTGGGCCCAGTCAGGGACGTGAGAGAGATCGTACTAGCACGCAGGAACCGGAAGTCAACCCGAATAACCCGGTAAACATCATGGCGGCGTTGGAGAATATGGCTGCTGCTATGCAAGCCACTGCGGAGGCTCTTGGGCAACAGATAAACAATAATGGCAATGGTGGAAGGGAAGCTCAGGGCCCGATGACACTGGCAACTTTCTTAAAGGTTAATCCACCTAAGTTCAAGGGAACCACCAATCCGACTGAAGCTGATACTTGGTTTCAGGCTATGGAGCGAGCGTTGCAAGCGCAGTTGGTACCCGAGGAGCAGTGTGTTGAATTTGCTACCTACCTGCTTACAGGGGAGGCATCGCATTGGTGGCAAGGGGCTCGACGTCTCTTACAACAGGGGAATTATCCTATCACTTGGGATGCCTTCCAGGTGGAATTCTATAAGAAGTACTTCCCAAATTCCGCCAGGACATCCAAGGAATTGGGGTTACTACGGTTGAAGCAAGGTGTTATGTCCGTATCTGAGTATACAGACAAATTTGAGGAGTTATTCAGGTTTTCTCGCATGTGTCAGGGAACTCCGGGAGACTTCGAGGAATGGAAATGCATTAAGTACGAGGGAGGACTTCGAAGTGAAATCCTAAGCTCCGTTGGACCGATGGAGATTAGGGTCTTCTCTGAACTTGTGAACAAGAGCCGTATTGCTGAAGAATGTGTGAGGAAGGCTGTTGAGGCAAAGAATGACCGTCGGGAGTCCCACCGCAGGGAGCACAATCAAGAATACCCAACAAGGGGTCAAGAGTTTAAGAGAAGAGGATACCCACAATGTTTTCCTCAAAGGCGAAATGACCTTGCGACGAGTGAGGAGTCCCAAAGGGATGGTAAGGGAAAACGAGCAGCGGCTGCTTCTAATGTTCTGAGCTGTCAGAGATGTGGAAGTCATCACCCAAATAGGCCATGCCTATTGGGGTTAGGCGTATGTTACAAGTGCGGGTTACCAGGGCATGTATCAAGAAATTGCCAACAAGGAGAGAGTCAGGATGCGGGCCGATTGCGGCAGTAAGATTGAGGTAATTGCAATAATCAGGCTTAAATGGCAGTGTGTGATTTTATAATACCGCCTGTACAGTAAAACTGGGAATGTCGAGCTTAATGTTAGACTGAGAAGCAAACCGGATGGTCCGAGTAAGGGATTTCCTTAATACAAATGGATAAATGCCCGTGATGTAAATGACTTTCTGTTGAGAATGATGTGTTGTGTTTGTTATGTAGTTGGTTGATTTCTGGATTTTTGGTGAAACGGATTGAACCCATGACTTTTAGTTCCTTTGATTTAAACAGATAAAGAATGGTCCTAAATGATGGATTTAGAAACGTTGAGTTGAAATACCAGTCATGCTAAGTTATGGTTGGGTACTTGAGGAAATAAGTGATGGAGCTAATACTTGACGAGAAATCAAAGTGGCATAGCGGAAGCTTGCTAAAAGCGTTAGCATAGTATGGTAATAATAAGGAAAAGTGGGATATGATTAAAAATGCTTTATGCTTTGAGTACTTAAAAGTTTAGTGAGCTTATACGGATACTGATTCTCGATAATTGGAATTAATTACGGCTGTGAGCCTTAACGGTTCTGGAACGGGTGATGAAATTATCATTGATGCATAGTCGGATTTAGATGATGATTGAGTGCAAGTTGTAGTGTTCGAAAGATGAGTGCTATGATGTTTGGTCATGGTGACTTTGGATTTAGATCAAGATTTGTAATGATCGGTTTCAGAGGAATCGTTTGGAAACCTTTAAATTGCAATGCTGATGCGGTACTGAGATTGGTTTGAGGGAATCCGTGACGAGTGGTAAACTCCAATTTTTGGGGAGGTGCTGTTAAAAATTTTCCCAAGAATTTGAAAGAGTATTTGGTTATATTTTTGAAAATGATTTTTGATCTGAGTAACTTCAACAAAAGAGATGTGTCTTGAAAGCTTTTATAGATTATTAGAGGAAAGCGGATTCTTAAGAATTTGTCAGCTTGTTAGTACAAACTCATTGGATTCTAAAAACGAAGAAAGCTTTGATTGATTATAGCGATGTGTGATGATGGCTATGATTAACGATGATGACAATATTATTGATGACATGATTTGAGATTTAATAGGGTGTGAGTTCATGAGACGATAAGAGTAAGGAACGAGGCTGTTGGTCGGTGTTGAACGAATGACCGAGACCCTCGAAGATAGAGAAATCAGAGCGCGGCAACGGAAGCGCGTAGAGTAAAAAGACCTTGGAACTGTTATGCGTTGGATATAAAGGCATACTATGCTCGCGTACTCGTAGGGATGGATGGAATTTTCGAGGGCGAAAATTTCTGTTAGGGGGGTAGAATGTAATACCCGGTCTAACCAAAATTAATTAAATAATGAGTTAAGTAGGAGCGAATATGGTTGGAAGATTTGGCAATTGGAATTTGATGATTTCAATATGATATTTGGATTCAGTGAATTTTTCCGAGTCGGAAGACATAGTTTTCTGCGTAAAAGTGCGCAGTGGAATTTTGACCGGCAGTACCAGCTGAGACCTGTCTGGTACTGCAGCTGAGAAAGTTGATTATGAGTAAATAAGATTAAGAAATGAGGAATTATAATTAGGGGAGGTAGAAATATTTGAAGTGCGATTTAAAGCGCTAATCTTAAAGGTTTGGGGCCAAAATTAGGCCAACGGACAAAAATAAGTGAACTGGGCCTAAGTGGGCCCAAGACCCAACATATATAAACATTAGTTATGAGCATTTCAGCTCATTTTTACCCTAAAAGAGGAGTGTGGGGCGCTGATTTGAGAAGAGAGAAGAGAAGAGGAAACCTAACTCTCTTTGATCTTCAAACCACCATAACTTGAGCTACGGAGCTCCGATTGACGAGCCGTTTGCGGCCACGCGTCGCTCTTCTCATCCTCTACAATTCTATCTAAGTTTTGTGGTGAGTATTCCATTCATCTCTGCCCAGTTTTCGAATTTCCCCACTGTTACACGTTTTTGGGAAGTTAGTGTTGAAATCTTGTGATTTTGGGTGTTTAGGGATACTCCAACATGGATTCTAAGTGGGTTCTATCCCTAATTCATATGGGCTGAGGTAAAAAGTGCTCAAACCCTTGTGATTTATCATCTTTATAAGCCCTAGGTTGATGTATGTATGTGATATTGGTTATGTTAGTGTATTTGGTGATTTTGATGCACAATTGGGAGGTTAGTATTGCTTGTGGACCTTTGGTGAGGCTTGGAGCTAAGGGTGGTTGAGACTTCCATAGAAGAGGCTCAATTGATTTGGCTACAAGAGGTACGGTTTAAGTTTCATTTAAGTACCGTGCGTGTGATGAGAATTCCTAGGCTAGATGCCCCTAGGATTAAGTTTGGATTGTGTAAATGGTTGATGCTAATATGCATAGTTGGTATGTAATGTGAATTGATGATTGGGTTGAGAATTGTGTGGCCTTGTATGCTTGGTGTATTGAAAATTTGAAGTATTGGATAATGAGTATTAATTTGTGGTTTATGCATTTAAATTGTGAAATTGGGCCGGAGGCCGTAAATTTTGGGCCGGGGCCGGAAAGAGGTAAGGGAGGTAAGTTGATGTGTGCATTGTATGATGACACAAGTGATTGGATGAATTTCATATAATGAATATGCGAATGATTGGGTTGATTATTGAATAATGAGGTTTGAGGAGTTGAAGGGTGAAATTATGTAGATGAAGTATGTTTGGTTTTGGGTTGAGAAATATTATGTGGTCATATATGTGATTATGATTATTGATGTCTTGATGGTATGGTGATGTATGAGAGGTATATATGTTGTGATATATGCTTGAGGGATGATTAAGGTTGATTTGTGGGTGAAACCACGTGATAGTGATTATGATATTGATTATGTATAATGATGGTTGATTGGAAATAGTATTGTTGGAAATTGAGATGAGGAAGGATGTATGACATGTTATTATGTTTGTAATTTAGCCATTTGCTTGAAATGGGTAAAGATGGTTATATGATGGTTTTGCGATTCGTGGTAAAGTGTTAATGTATGAGTTGAGGAGGCTTGATGTTGATTTTGGGTATATTTTGATTGGTTTCAAAAGGGTTGAAATTGGCATGTTTTGGTTGATTTTGAAAAGAGTTGAAAATGGCTTGTTTTGAAAATGGCATATTGTAGTTTTGTATGAAAATATGGTGTTTGGGCATACTTTGATGGGACATAACTTGGACTACGGATCTCTGTTTTGTACCAAATCTGTTTAGAAATGAAATTGGATCCGGGATGTCCATGCCGTTCGAAGAACGGGTGAAAAACGATTTAAAATGAGGAAGTTATGTCCGTTGGAAGATTGGGGTTTAAATCTGTGAATTCTGCAGTTTTTAACTTAGAAAATTTTTAGCAGAATGACCCCTTGCGCGTGGGCGCACTTGGCGCGTACGCGCCGTTCTTCCGAAAAGTGTCATCCACGCGTGCACGTGATGTGCGCGGGCGCGCCGATTGTGCTGCACCCAATGCCCAGCCATTTTCCAGAGAGTTATGCCAGGACTGTGCCAGTGTTGTGCCTGGGGCACGAGAACACCCGCGCGTACGCGTGGTTGACGCGTGCGCGTCGATTGGCAAGTTTGTAATCCACGCGTTAACGTGCATGACGCTTGCGCGTCGATGAGTTTTTAAGGCCATTCGCGCGTGCGCGTGGAGTGCGCGTACGCGTGGCCCTGCTTTCATGCCAAAGTTGATTTTTGAGTTCTAAGAGCCAAATCTCATACTTTTAAGCCTCCGATCTCACCCCTTATGTATTAAATCATTATGATATGCCTATCAATGAGAAAAGAGTTAGGGGATGTGGTAACTTGCGAGTGAAGCAAGGGGAAAAGTTATGATCAATGATGATCAACGATGAGTATATGAGATATGGAGGATGACGGTGGGAGTACCGTGTATGCCATGAGCCGAAGGGCTATATTTATTGATAAATGGCTGGTTCTTGATTGGACCATGAGCCGGATGGCTGAGTTATTGCCGGGTCACGGCAAAGCCATTATTGATTATGGCTGAGAATAATTGCATATATGATTAATGAATGAATGTATTTGTGATACCTGGGTAGTAGTAAGGGTGGTGGTTCGTCCCACTTGCTCCAGGTTAATGTTTGAGATTTGATAACAATGAGGATTGATAATATGAATTGAGATTGAATGAATATATGTTTGAGATACCTGGGCAGTAGCAAGGGTTGTGGCTCGTCCCACTTGCTCCGGGTTAATGTTTAAGATACCTGGGCAGTAGCAAGGGTTGTGGCTCGTCCCACTTGCTCCGGGTAATGGTGAAAAATGTTGAATGTAAGCATGCTTGTGTTTTCTCTCTGGTTGTAAGGGTGACAGGGCACCGATACCCTCTAATGGCGACAGGGCGCAGATACCCTCTAATGGCGACAGGGCGCAGATACCCTCTAATGGTGATAGGGCACATATTCCCTATAATGATATTAATACGCAACAGAGAGACTGTGCCCGGGTTAGCTACCGGACACGTCGGGTTGGCTTGATAACCGACAGATGATATCATCAGCCATAGGGCAGGCATTCATCATTTGCATATGTTTGAATTGTTTGGGTTTGCCTATTTGTTTTGGATTTCTATATCATATATGCTATGTTACCTGATTACATGCTACTTGTTCTACTTGTACCTTATTTGTGTATTACTTGTCTGTATTGCTTGTGTTTGTACAACTGAGAGATCCCTCATGATGGTGTTGGTGGATGATGGGGGCTGTTCTTGATGAGATGAATTGATAATGCGATTGCATAATGATGATGATTTTCGAATGAGATCATTTGAGCTCCCTGGGTAGACGCAGTGATGTGATTTCACTAGCTCCAGGCGAGGGTATGATGTATTGATATAGAGTTGCTGAGGCAGAACAACTGATGATGGTTTTGCTTATGATTCTGAGTCTGATTCGTGAAAGAATCAGCGAATTGGGAAACATGTGTAACATGAACTAGATTTAGTATCCCCTTACGACAGATGCCTATTTATGGATTAGTGAGAATCTAGGCTGGATACTTGGTGAAAAGGAGTTTAGGACGCTTAGTGAGTTTTTATTGCAGTGCATTGTATTTATTTGGCACTTTTACCGTACTGGGAACCCATGGGCCCGGGGTTCTCATTCCGTATATATCTCTTGTTTTTCAGATACAGGTCCAAGTGCTCAGAAGTGAGCTGTGGTACGTCTGAGAGACGGCGAAGATCTTTATTTTCTCTACTTTGTGTTTTGCTTAGAATCTCTCCATCTTTGTTTTGAAAAGATTATATTATGTATTGAACTCTTTTGGAACTTGCCTATAGAGGCTCTTATGTTTCCTTTGGGAGAGATTAGGATATACTGTTGTCAGTTACTTTCACTCTGTACCCTAGCCGGCCTAAACTTCGCGGGTCGCGACTAGTGGCTATTACTTATGTTATATATATCTATCTGTTATCTATCTCTTAATCTCCTTTATGCCTTGTCCGTATATCGCTTTCGGCTTCACAGTTTAACTTTTCGTTGTCGAAACGTGAGTGATACGTCTTCGCGATTTTATTTCTACTCTTTTCAGGCTTCTCGATTAATACTCCTTTCGAAATTAACTATATTTATATATTAAAAATCCACCTGAGAGTCGTACCACCGTAATATCATTGACTTATGACTCGAGCATAAGGATTTGAATATTAGGGTGTTACAGGTAGGGCACTTTTCCTCGGAATTATTCCTCCAGGGGATGCGCAACGGAGAGACTGATATGGGAGATGCCAATCGGATTTGTGTCAGGTTTGACAGAATAACCGACACATGAGCTCATGGCCAATAAGACAGGCATGCATCATATGCATTTATGTGAAATTGTTTAAGTGTGCATTGTTTTAGATTGCCTACGTGTATATTTTTGTTTAATTGCTAATTGCTATATATGTTATAACTATTTTTTATTGTGTTTGCATCCTATTATTTGTGTTTGTTTCTACTGAATATAATTACTGAAATCAATACCGAAATTCTGTGGTATCGAATTGAAATGAGAAAGGTTAAGGTGAATGTTAAAAGAACTTGAGTTTATGGATCATTGGTTAGTGAAGGGCTTAGTTTACATTATCCTATTTTGGATTAGATAACCCTAGGCTTGGATCTTGGTTGTTGGAGTTTAGGATTGTCTAGTGGGTTCGTGTAGTTTTACATCGTCTCTAATTTAGAACTGTTATCCTGTTGGGAACTTTTTTGTTTCCTCTTGTTTCGGAAATTTTCTGCTTTTCAGATACAAGACGTGATACACCTCTATGAGCATGCTGGATTCTTTCTGGGAAGCAAAGATTTCATCTTGTGGGTTATATATTTTGTACCTAGTTATATGTATTCTCCACTTTTGTATATATATCTTATGTAAACCTCTTAGAGGTTGATTTTGGAGAAAATAGGATTATGCTTTCGTTGTATTTTGGAATTCTATATTTATATATATATTGTCTCTTCTGTTTTCTGTTATCTATGCTTTTTACCTTTATCGTTTCAAGTGTGACGCGATTCAGGTTTAGATTTTGCTTATCCTTTCTTTCAAGACTACTAGTTAAACTATATCTCCTTCGACTATAAGTTTGTATTTTTTTTTAGAGGTAGAAACACCTTACCACCTCTGATTTAGGACTATAGCGTAAGGATTAGTGTGGTAAGGTGTTACATTATAGTATCAAAGCAGTTCGTTCTCATAGAGACTAGGGAATGGATTGGCTATACTTCTGAGCATACTCTGGATTGTGTTTATATGCTCTTTAGGATACCTGACTAATAAATATAGCATAATTGTTCATGAGCATGCTTTTGGAATTTTGAAGTACTAGACTTGAGATATTGAGACTGATCACCTTGATATGAATTGTTTGTTGTGAACAAAACCCGAATGGCGTCTCGTGGACGTAGACGAAGAGGAAATGAGAGACACAGACTGACGAGTAATCCGGTTGACTTCATACCTGCTTTGGAGAATATGGCTGCTGCGATGCAAACTACAACTGAGATGCTGGGGCAACAGGCAAGAAATGGGAACAATAATGGGGCAAATGGACCCAATGGAGGGCCGATGACCTTGGCCACATTTTTCAAGGTGAATCCACCAACCTTCAGGGGTACGACCAACCCAGCTGAGGCTGATAACTGGTTCCAAGCGATGGAAAGGGCGTTGCAAGCTCAACAAGTGCCAGAAGATTAGTATGTGGAGTTCGCCACATATCAGTTGAAAGGAGAAGCCCAATTCTAGTGGCAGGGTGCTTGTCGTTTACTGCAACAAGGCGATGTTGTGATCACTTAGGATGCCTTTCGAGTGGAGTTCTATAAGAAGTATTTTCCAAACTCGGTTAAGGTGGCAAAGGAGTTAGAGCAGTTGCAGTTGAAGCAAGGTTCTATGACGGTGGTAGAGTACAATAACAAGTTTGAGGAGCTATGTCGATTCTCTAGAGTTCACTACAAGAATTTGACAAATTAGCGACGGATTTTTGCGAGAAATATTTTTTGTCACTAATCCGATCACTAACTAGCGAGGAATTAGTGATGCACTAACGAAAAAATTAATGAACGGTCACAAACTGAGTTTTGTAGCTAAAAAAGAGCGGTTTTCGCTAATTTGTCACATTATTTAGCGAGTGACAATGTTCTAACAAATCAGTCACTTAGGAGTTCAATCGAATAAAAGTAAAATAACGAGGAATATTGTTGTCACTATTCCGTCGCAAGTGTTTGATATACGATGAGTGAAAAGCAATTCATACACTAGTTCGTCGCTAAATAAACTGTGCGAAAAAACTAATTAGTGAGGAACAATGTTCCTGTGAATAACTTTCTATTAGTAGTAACTATTCTGAGAAAGGGTGTGTGTCGTGCCATTCGCAGGGATTGTTCCAAACAGGCCAGTACTGATTCCGGGGTCAGGACTGCAATTAACCAACATAGCTCATGTTAGGGACTTGTCTTCAATGCTTTCTCTAAGCTGTTGAGAAACCAGAAGCTGCAAAGAACAGCATCTTCAACTGTGTGAGTAACCGTGCTGTGACTCTAGATGGAATGGCAAAACTGTGTTCTCAAGCTGCAGGACGCCCAGTGAACATTGTCCATTATGATCCAAAAGTTGTTGGTGTTGATGCAAAGAAAGTTTTCCCTTTTCGCAACATGGTAAAATTACTATTAACTTGCACCTTTGTGATCTAACTTTACTAATATCAAAGATTATTGAAGTGTTCATAAGTTTATAACAAGAGATTGTTGTTCTAGCATCTTGTTAATCGGTTTAGTTGATTCATTTTGTCAAATAGAATATATATCTTTTGAAGGATTATTTTATCATTTGCATGTTTTGAAGTTTATTTTGTCAAAATCTTTATCTTTCAGAATGCAAAATGGTTATTTACTCTATGTTGTTGAGTATCCTCGCAATAGATGAACACTTTTAATGTATATTTCTTAGACACTCGACTATACAAACCTGATAAATTTTATATGAAGTTATGTATTTTTTCCTCATTGAACTTATGTATTTATTATGCAGCACTCCTATGCTGAACCAAGAGCAGCCCAAAGAGAGGTTTGAGGAGTATGTAAAGATTGGGAGAGACAAGAAAGTTCCAGTACTTGCGTGATCCTTATATAGTTTCTGTCTTTTTTATTAAAAAAAAATAATGTATAAACATTGATTGGATAAAGTGTATTACAGAAGAAAGTTACTTCTCTCCCTATTTAGAATAAGAATCTATGAATGGTCTACACCCGCAACAAAGATCAATTTCTTTACTATGAAAATTGATAAAACCAAAACAATCTCAAATCTCAAACGTAGTTGCCATTTGCCAATAAAGGGAATGTCTAGCATACTTTGAGAAATTCTTTCTACTACATGGCCTTAAGTAAAATAAAGGAAAAGATATAAATAAAAATAGATAATAAAGGAGCAAATATTACGTATTTTAGATTCTGGTAGATTAATCTGATGATCTGGTCTATAACTCTAGGATAAAAGGAAGAGAATAGATCAACCAACCAAAGATAACCAACAGCCATAGAAAAACATAATTGACCCTAAATGATTCTAAAGCTAACATGGAATTCAGAAGTCTAACATACAATAGATGATGACTACAAATCAATTTAATATAAAAGTCGGATGTCTATGTCCTATAAATCTTCCTAAATCTCAAGGCTCTTCAGTTTTGATTCCAATTCATCGCGATCAGCATCTTCTTCAGCCTCTTCATCAATGTCTTCTCCTTCAGGATCATTCTCATCCAAAGGACCCAGCATATCAGGTAAACTTTTAAATATATCCTTCAACTCCTTTATCCCTTCATCAGATATGAAGTTAGCATTAATGTTTAGCAACTTAAATCTAGGTTTTTGCACAACAGCTTTAGCCAAAACCCTAGCTCCAGACCTAGTAATTGAATTTGTACTCAAATCAACCTCAAGTAACTGGTCATGACCCTCTTCCAATGCCTTGCTGATCAAAATTGCACCTTCATCCTTCAGTTCATTCTCAGACAAATTCAACTTGGCAAGGAACTGTTTTGATGATATACATTCAGCTAGAGAAGCAGCAACATTTGTAGTAATGTCATTTCCAGCCATATCCAATACTTCCAGCGATGGTGCAGATTCCTTCAATGCATTTGCAAGGGCTTCTGCACCGTCATCCTCCAAGTTCAAATAACTAAGGTATATCTCCGTCAGATCAACAAATCCAAGTACAGCTTTACTCAGGGCGACTCCAGCTTCCACACCAAACATGTTGTCACGCAAGTCAAGCTTCTTCAAGTGTTTACAAGTTCCGAGTGCCTCAGCTAGGACAACACCACCATCAGAACCTACCCTGGTAGATGAACAACGAAAATCTTCCAAAGCTGCAGATCGTTTCACAATTTCAGAAATAGCAATTGCCCCTTCATCTCCAGTCATGTTATTATGAAAATGAAGAACCTTGAGCTTCTCGGTTGAAGGAATTAATTCAGATACTGCTTTTGCAGCTTCCTCTGATATACCATCATTCATTAAATAAAGCTCCTCCAAGTTATTTTGTGATTTTAGGAGGGACCGAAATGCTCTAACTCCCTTTTCACCCATGGCATTATTTGACAGGTTAAGGTACCTTAAAACACAACCTTCCAGTGCAGAGGAGAATATAGTCATCACTTCAAGAGCTTCTGCTTCCGGCCTGCCAGCAATAAAATCCGACAGGTCCACTTCCTTCAATTGATTCTTAATTGACAGTAGGATGGGTTCAGCAACTTGAGCAGCTTCCAAGCCAAAACTTCTGTTGCTGAAACATATCTTAGTATAAGAGTTTGGTGCCCTCAATGGCTCCAACAGTTCTGTAGCCTCTTCTGCATCAATGAAGGCTCTGCGACCACCAGATATGTCAAAAACAGTTTCACCGGTTACAGTAACCTTTTCAGATACCAATACTCCATCCTCCTTCACTCTAGGACCTCTTTTCAAAACGTCCAACATGAGCTTACTCGATTCCTTGGCATAAATTTGCACTGCAAAACTCCCATCACCATCAGGCTCCTTCTCAAAGTGCTGGGTTGCAGTCGTGAAAGCAATTTCTTCAATTTGCTTAGCATCCTCCTCGGCCTCTTCTTTGCTAAGCAGCCCATACTTTCTAGAGAAAATGGATGGGGTTGTAAGGTTCTTGGTCATTCGTTCAGCAAGCATTAGCCTAGTACCCTGGCTAGGGGGCCATAACTTGATTGAAAGTGGGCGATGTTGGTATGTCTGTGCTGTGGAAGCCATATCAACCAACCTGGAAACACATGCAATAACCACATTTAAAAGGACAAATTTATACACTTCAATAGTAGTGTAGTACTAGAAAACAATGAGATATAAAATTACTCATGGAAAATAACAACAAATTTCATATAATTATTCCTACTCTATAGACACAAATCCTAGTTTGGTATATCTACCACAACAACAAATAGCATTTAAATTTGCAACAAGCAATAGACAACAAAAGCATATCATTCAATAAGTCATGAGCAGAGTAATGATGTCCAAGGAATAAAGTAGTACAATTATGTAATACTTTTTTTCTCATGAGAAACAATCAACAATCAATATAAACCTAATCAACCATGAAATTTAGATTCTTCCAAAGAACCATCGTATAGTATGTTATATTGTGGTAAAATGATATTAATCATCACATAGTTTTGTCGAGGAAATCATGATGTTTGTAAGTGTTGTCAGTAACTGCAACCTAGACTCATACAAAATCAAAGAACCATAGTATGCATATTAATATTAAGATTAGGATATACACATTGTTGCAAGGATGAGATATAATACTAATGACCAATTTAAGTTTTTTTTCAAAAGAAGAATAAAAATCCAACTTAGAAGTCAATAATTCCAATACAAAATTCAAAAGCTATTTAACATGAATTCATGAGATGTCACAGAACTTAAAAGGTATGGATCGGGTGATTTAGAATCAGACATAAAACAAAAAAGAATAAATAACCAATAAAGGCCATGTTAAGATTTTTAAATCTTTTACTTTAGCAAATGCAAAACAAATATATTGAGAATCTAAACTTTGTATCATTTCCATAAAAAAATTAAAAAATAAATAAAATCAATTTGCAACCATAACTCTCATAGTTGTCAAAACCAACCCAGTGATCGAAACGGTCAGGGCATCGGACTACTAGGTCACTAGGTCTATGGGTTGACCCGGTTGACCCGGTGTTATTTAAATAAAAATATAAAATAGTAAAAAACTTAAAATTAAAATTTGAAATATATGTCTTCACACACATTTTAACAACAATCAAGTCTCAAATTCTAAAAACAACTAATACAAAAATAGACATAAAATTAGTCAGTACTACTACAATAGTATCTTAATTTGACATAATAAGAATATCAATCCATAAACTATGTCCAAGGAGTAATTTCAAACTCTAGGTATGTATCTTCATCTTACAAATGTGTTCATCCTTGTTCTTGGGACAATGGTGTTTCTGATGGTGTATGTGATGATGCCTTCTTAAAATCCCATAAAAGAGAAAAATTCAATCAAGTAACTAACAGCAAAACCAATCAGCATCATTACAGCAGCAACAATCAACAATCAACAAAACCACTGCATATGTATAATCAGAAAAACCAATTCAACAATCAACACAATCATTAATAATTAGCAAAACAATTCATAAACCAATTCAACACTCAGCAAAATCACTGCATATTCATAGTCAACAAAACCAATTCATAAACCAATTCAACAATAAAATTAACATTAACATTTCAACCAATTCAACATTTCAAGTTCAACCACTGCTATATTCTAATCAGATACATAAATCAATCAACAACAAAATTAACAGAAATAAAATCAATGAATCAACTATTAAAAATTAGTATAGAATATTAGAATAACTTAAAAAATAAACTTACCTGTTGACTGTTGTTGCAGAGGCAGAATCGAGCAGTGCAGGCAGACGAGCAGTGCAGGCAGCAACACCCACGGACGACGAGCAGCAACACCCACGCAAAGCTCGAGCACTCACTGGCGGAGGGAGGCGCGGCAAGACGCTAGCAGCTGAGGCGAGCAGAGATGGAGGACAGGGGCGATTTTCGCGAGCAAAAGAGGCGTTGGGTTGGGTGCAGTGATGGCGGACGACGACGACACGCGGCAGGAAGCACAGATCGAGGCCTCGAGCACTCACCGGCGGAGGCGCGGCGAGACGCCAGCAGCCGAGCACAGATGGAGGAGAGCGTGCGTTGGCGGTGAACGGAGATGGGCCAAGCCGCTGAGGTGAGCTCTGATGATGTGGTGGTGTCTGTGGGCGAGCAGTGAGCTCCCAGCTGTTTGTGAGATACTGAAAGTGAGATAGATTCGGGTGTTGGGGGTGAGCTTCAGAACTAGGGTTTTGTTTTTAAATGTCGAACGTCGTTCTGGGGCGGGGGATTTAAAAAAAATTCTGAATTGGCCCAGATTTTTTAAATCCGTCGGTTCACTGGTTTTAGTAAAACCCGGATGAATCCAATCCGTTCTTACCGGTTTTGCTATTTATTAGGTCCAATGACCAATTCGAACAGGTCTAGAGACCGGGTCGTCAGTTTTTTTATCCGACCAACAGGGTCGGTCTGATTTTTTTCAACTATCATGATTATGTTCAGAAGTAAACTTCACAAATAAATAAAATATTATTTTTGCACGGAAATAGTGTCACTCACTCATTTGAACGGAAAAATATTAGTAATAAAAACATGATATTCAAAACAAAGATCGAATTGCTGGAAAACTAAAAGACACAGACTACATCCATAGCATCCACATCAAATTATAAACCCATGTGTGTGCAAATAATCTTATCTAAAAACATATCCACCGATCCAATCACTGCTTCATTTTCCAAAAACTTTGTGGGAAACTAAAATAGGCCAATTACTCATCACGCTAAGTAGGAAAAACAGCTAAATTTTTCTTTTTAAAGAAAACAATTGAAAATTAAAAGCAAATCAAAGCCCTAGAAAAAGAGAAGACATTTTCCAGAAGAAAGAGTGAATGAGTACATAATCAGAGGCTATGAGTTCAGTACCTGAGAAAATGCGATTACCAAACTTGGACAGCGGAAAAACCCTAGATAGAGAATGAATGATAAGAGAGAGAGGAACCGTGGAAAAGAGTTTTGAATTTGAATTTGGTTTTCTGTTTTTTATTGTCAATTTGTGAAGTTCTATACTTTTTATATTTATTTACTGAGTTATTTAATTAGATTAAGAATTTAATTTTTATATTGTATAAAAAAATGTACAATAAGTCAATAAGTTAATTATGTATTATTATATAATTGATTTTTTAAAATTTAAATATATAAATTTAATTAAATAATTAAATAATTTTTTATATTATCAATGTATTAAAATTAAATTGTTAAATTAATATATATAAAAGTTAAAATTATTTTATAATTTAAAAATAAATTTAAGAAAAAGACTGAAAGTTTTATATTTAAAATAAATTTTATTTAATACATTAATCGTAAAGTCAAATTTAAAAATGGAAAAATGTTGAGAACTTTGGAAAGCGTGCGTTGGAAAATTGGAGGGAAATGATGATTAATTATTGGTTGATGAAAAATTTAACGGCATACGTGGGTTTTCATTTTTCCTCTTCCTTCTTCTTTACTCTTCCGTGATTAAATGATGATATAGCCTCGATTTACATTTTATTTAGGCGAACATGTATAAATGATTAATGAGTAATCCTATACATTTAAATATTTTTATAAATTAAATTCAACTAAATTAATAATAAAATTTATAATAATATTAGTTATATTTAGTATTTTTATTTATAATAATATTATAAAAATATAAATTTTTTAAAATTATGTCCGTCTTAATATTATAGATTATGACATAAAATATTTATAATATTAAATTATTTTTATCAAAATGTCATAAGACAAAAATTTATGTCATCTGAAAAAATAAAGTCTTTGTAAATAAAAAAATAAATAATAAATTTTTTTAGTTATTATTTTTAAATAAAAGAGTTTATTTTTTTACTAATAATTAATTTTAATATTTGTTATCTAAAATTTGAAAAATTTAACGTGTATGTTTTTATATTTGATTAGGTATTAAGTTTGTTGTACAAATAAAAATAATTACTTTTTGTACTTGTTATTTAAAAATGATATTTTTTTCTCTATATATATAAAAATATTTGATAGTTATAAAATTAACTCAAATTTATTTTTTTTAAACAATTGAATCTTGATTCTAACTTTTAGTCACAACATTCGTATTTTCTCTGAATTATATGTGAAAAGAAATGAAAATATATATTAGAAAGATAAACAGTAAAAATTTATAACTCAATAAATATAAATATATATGTATATAAAATAAAATATGGCTTTTGTTCCCAACGTTTGGGATAAGTCCTATTTATTTCCCTAACGTTTAAATCATCCTATTTGAATCCCTAACGTTTATAAAAATAATTCAATATTATTCTGCCGTCAATTATACTAACAAATCATAATGTATTTTTTCATTATTCTCACTTGAATGTATTCATTCTCAATTAGGTCTTACTTGGATGTGTTCGATTTCAATATTATACCCACTATTTATGTTTAGATTCAATTATGTCCATAAAAAAGTAAATTATGTAAATATTGCAGGGATTAGTTTCAACTTTTAATGAGCTATTTTTCGGAGTGGATCATTAGTTCTGTCCTAAACATTTATATTCTAACTTCAAGAAAAGATTTTTAAAACTCAAACTAAAGTCCATGATATGTAATTGATGTCAGGATAACATTGAATCACTTTTACAAACATTAGCGATATAAATAGGACGATTTAAACGTTAGGGACACAAATAGAATTTATCCTAAATATTGGGGACAAAAACAATACTTTATTCTAATATTTTTATTTAAATTATATTATGTTGTTAATTTTATTTTTTGTAGAACAAAAAGGTAGAGAAAAATAGAGAAGGAGAGAAAATAGAGAAAAAGATTAATTTTTATTATGTTATACCAATTTAGTTAGATTTAGTTAACAAAAAGATTTAGATATGTAGTATTATTCATGTATAATTAGTCTATCAGCTATTTTCTAAATCTGTAGTTAAATTTTTATATTTTAAAAAATTTTAATTAATGCTTCTGCCATATTTAATTTTATAATTAAGTTTTTGTTAGTATAAAAATATTAGATTAACAAAATATTTTTGCAAATTAAAAATATCAACAATTAAAAATTTAATTAGATATTTGACTATATATTTTTGGAGAAAATTTTTTTATTAATTTTATCATTTTTTTATACAAAAGTATCTAATTATAAAATTAAAAGTAATATAGAAATTTAATTAAAAACTTTTAAAGGGTACAAGATGTCGCTAGTACAGGTTGAAGGGAGGATCAGGGACTTGCCGCCTTCAGGTGGTGACAGGATCGAATCTTCTTGGAGCAGCGAGGGTGGTACCTACAAAGGCATTCCGACACTCAAATCAAAATGCATCTAAAAGGTATAGATGAGGGTTATAAGTGTGTAACGTACCTGTGAAGTCCTTGACCCCTTTATATAGTTTGAGGTTGTTATCTTATCTTATTTTATTGGCTAAGATAAAGAAGGTGTTTGAATTTGAATATTGGTTAGAAATTTGTAGTTATCGGACCGGTTTAGACTGCAGTGATAGCTCAGACCCGAATAACCGGGTCGTTCCTACTCTGATAAGGAACCTAATAATCGGGTCCAGAACATAAAGCATAAAAATTTAATTATAAATTAGGTAAAATTATAAGAATTGATAGAATAATTAAACATTTAATTTTTTTTGGGGCATGTTTTTTTTATTTTGTGTTTATTGATTTTTTTAATCCAAATTTTATTAGTGAAAATTAGGCTAATCTAACTATTTTAATGAAAGAATAAAGATTTAAATTAATATTTTTTTATTTTAACACTTCAATTTAAAATTACTAATTAAGAAATGTAATGGTATTTAAGTGTGTCTAAATGTATCTGAAAATTCTTTTATTTTTTACTAAGATATGGTTGAACACAGCAAATATACATATATACATATATATATATATATATATATATATATATATATATATATATATATATATATATATATATATATGTCTGACAAATATCAATAAGGACTTGTTTGGACACTATTTTTAAAAAATATATTTTTTAATGATATTTTCTTAAAAGAACTTTTATAAAAATAAAAGTGATTTAATGTTTGAATATCTCATGTAAAAATATTTTTTTATCTATCAATTATGTTTAGGTAAAATAAGATAAAAGTATTTTTTTGTTTATTTATTATGTGAAAACATCTTTTTTTTAAGAAAAAATATTTTAAAAAAAAGATGTAAATTGTAACTTCTCAAAAAATATGTTTTTTTTATTTTTCTAATACTTTTACTTTTACTATTAGAAATTTGCCAAATACACTTTATTGAAAAAAGAACTTTTTTTATCAATTTAATGGTGCCCAAACAAGCACTAAGTATTGTATTCAAAATGTATTAATGGATAAGAAAGTATAGATACAGTACTCTTTGAGTACTCTCGTGTATATTACTAGGATAGGAAGTTATGTATTCTAATTTATTAGGATCGTAAATTATGCCTTTTAAAATAGAAAAGATTTGATATAGTTTTATATCAAAAGATGTGTATAAGTGTGTGTGTGTTTATGACTCATAGAAAGGCAGGTTGAAAGAACTTATTTTTTACATGGTATCAAAGCGACTATAATACCGACAAATACAAAAAGAACCTAGACTGCATAATCATGGCAGCAAAACCAGAAAAGAACTTTATAAATGAACCAAAGACTTCAGAAAAGGAAACTAAAAAAATTTACTCGCCATATGACTCAATGTGAGTGACAACCTAGAAAATGTAATCACGCAAGTGCAGTTGTGTGGAGAAAATTATGAGGAATGGGCTAGAGCAGTGAAAATATCGCTTCAAACTCGAAGAAGATAGGGATTCATCGATGGAACTCTCACGGAATCAGAAAAAGATGAATCTGATCTTGAGGATTGGTGGATAGTCCAATCCATGATTGTATCTTGGATCTTGAACACAATCAAACCAAGCCTACGGTCAACCGTTGCGTATGTTGAAAATGCATGGATACTGTGAAAAGATATCAAAGAACAGTTTTTTGCTGTGAACAGACCATGAAACAACAACTAAAATCATATCTGATGAGATGCAAGTAGGAAGGGATGGCCATGACAGCGTATTATGGGAAATTAAAAGTACTGTGGGATGAATTATCACAGTGCGAGAAAATTCTCAAATGCACGTGTGGTGGATGTAAGTGTGGGATTGGCTTTCAAATTAAGAAGCGAAGGAAAGAAGAGAGGGTCCACCAATTTCTGAAGGATCGTATATTCTTAATGCTAGTCCAAGAGGAGAGAGTGAATACGATGGCTAATTAGTTGTGGAACTCGCAATGCATGCAGGGAACAGGATGAAAAGATGAGGAGATCATAGCCAAACATCAACAATATGCTCTAACTATGGCAAAAGTGGACATGATGTTAAAGGATACTTTCATATTGGGGGATATCCAGAATGGTGGGGCAATCCACCGAGGAATGAAGGAAGAGACGGTGACAAAGGCTACGAACGATAAGGCACGCGTATTGGAGGAATTCTAGCACGTGTAAATGTGTCACACACTGATGGAAGTAGCAGCCATGCTATCAACACGAAAGACAAGAGACGTGAGATATCAGGACTGACCAATGAACAATGGAACGTATTGGTAGATATGATCAACAAGCAAAAACCAAATGAATATGAGAAAATGACTGATAAGAGAATTTTTTATTTATGGATCATTGATAGTGGAGCTTTCAACCACATGACCGAAACCCTAAAAAATTTATGTGAAAAGAAAACTATACGCGGATGTCCAGTAGGTTTATTGGATGGAGAGCAGGTGATAGCGTGCAAGCAAGGGACAGTGATTCTTGACAGAAGACTTGAATTGAAAAATATTCTCTATGTACCTAAATTAAAATGCAACTTACTCTCAGTTTCTCAATTAACAGATGTAGAATTTTGTATAGTACAATTCACTGATGAATTTTATGTCATACAGGACTGCACTTTGAGGACGCTGATTGGAGCAGGTGAGCGGAAGGATGGGTTCTATTGGTATTGTGGGGCACACAAGATTCAAGCTTGTCATGCCAAAACTGTAACACCCTACCACACAGAGCTTTACACCTAGGATGTAAAACAGAGGTGGCGAGGCGCTACGACCTCTAAAAGAAAATATATTTATATATTATAGGAAGGATATTCTTATCTAGGAGCCTTTGAAGAAATGGGTAAAGGAAAAATTGGTAAAGCAAAAAGTGCAAAGCTCACGGAGCGATAAGGTAAACAAAACAAGATAGAGCAAGCTAACAAGATTATATCTTAAGAGTTCCAAAATATAGATAACAAAACTTAGGACTCGGCTCGCGAAGATAAACTGGCCCGAGCATATAAGTATATTTAAACAATATACATATATAGGAAACCCAAAAGAACCCAAAATACAAAGTCATAGAGCCTGTTTCTCCAAAATAACCCTTAAGGGGAAGCTAATACATCAAATACATAAGAAGTGGAGATATTAAGTATCTAAATAAATACATATAACTAAAAAGAGCCCCAAAAGATAAGGATCTTCGCTAATCATAAGCTTCCAGCATGCCTCAGCGAGGTGCCGCCTGACCTGCATATGAAAACTACAAAATTCGCATAGGTGAGAACCGGAGATTCTCAGTATGGGAACAGTGCCCACATATCTAACATATAATGTCCTGAAAAAGCCGAAGGCAATCTTAGAACATCCAACAATAGATTTAAACTTAAAACCAACATTTAAGATCACAAAATAAGATAAGGTATCTAAAGAGTTTTAACTTATCTCAATTCTAACTTAACCCCTAACATCATCACCTTTCCTCTAATCTTCCGAAACTCCGATAGAATCCCATAGACAAACAAAGCAGACAAAGCAAACATAAGTGGAAGGCAGGTACAGCAAGAAAATCATATAGCAAGTAAGTATAGTAATTTCACAAAGGCAATCCCAAATAATGCAAACTCAAACAAAATAGACATAAGCATATGATGCATGCCTTTCTTACTGGCCGTGAGCTCATGTGTCGGTTACTTTGCCAGAACCCAACACACCCGGTAGCTAACCTGGATATCATCTCTCTGATATGCCTCCACACTCTTGGGATATAGTGTCTGTCACACTCTCGGGATATAGTGACCATCACACTCATGGGATATGGTGTCCGTTGCATTTCTTGGGACAAAGTGCTCCCACACTCTTAGGATATAGCGCCCGCCATGCCACACTCTTGGGATATAGTGTCCGTCACACTCATGGGATATAGTGCCCGACACACTTCCCAGGGTAAGGTGCTCCCACACTCTTGGGATATAGCGTCCGACATGCCACGCTCTTGGGATATAGTGCCCATCACACTCATGGGATATAGTACCTGACACACCTTACAATAGAGAGAAACTTACACATTCACATCTTGAACGAAGTTTCAATCATCACATTCATTCACAACTATTCATCATTGCTATGGCATCAGATATACTTCATGTATTCACATTTTTCTTATATAATTCATCTCTTACCAACCTTAGTTCACCACTAAGATACCCCCTCTTCCCTAACTTCATCTCATTGCAAGGTCTACTACTAAGATCTAGGGCTAAAAGAGTGAAAATAGAGGTTTAGAGGTTCAAAATTGGATTTAAAATGCAAAATATTCATTTGCTGAAAACAGGGCTATGCGTATGCATGTTATATGTATGCGTACGCATACGAGAAAATTTTTCCAAGTCACACGTACGCGTGAGTGTGCGTTTGGACCAAGACGCGTATGCATTACTGATGAGCGGATAATTTATACACTTTTTGGTATTGTTTTTAGTATGTTTTTAGTATGTTTTAGTTAGTTTTTATTATATTTTTATTAGTTTTTAGTTAAAATTCACTTTTCTGGACTTTACTATGAGTTTGTGTGTTTTTCTTTGATTTCAGGTATTTTCTGGCTGGAATTGAGGGACTTGAGCAAAAATCTGATTCAGAGACTGAAAAGGACTGCAGATGCTGTTGGATTCTGACCTCCCTGCACTCAAAGTGGATTTTCTGGAGCTACAGAAGCCCAATTGGCGCGCTCTCAACGGCGTTTGAAAGTAGACATCCTAGTCCAGCAATGTATAATAGTCTATACTTTGCTCGAGATTTGATGGCCCAAACTGGCGTTCCAAATCAGCTCAAAACTGCCCGGCGTTAAACGCCGGAACTGGCACAAGAATGGGAGTTAAACGCCCAAACTGGCACAAAAGCTGGCGTTTAACTCCAAGAAAAGTCTCTACACATGAAAGCTTCAATGCTCAGCCCAAGCACATACCAAGTGGGCCCGAAAGTGAATTTTTATGTCATTTACTCATCTTTGTAAACCCTAGGCTACTAGTTCTCTACAAATAGGACCTTTTACTATCGTATTTTCATCTTTAGATCTTTGGATCTTTGATCATCTTTAGATCTTTGAATCTTTTGATCACGTTTTGGGGGCTGGCCTCACGGCCATGCCTAGACCTTGTTCTTATGTATTTTCAACGGTGGAGTTTCTACACACCATAGATTAAGGTGTGGAGCTCTGCTGTACCTCGAGTATTAATGCAATTACTATTGTTCTTCTATTCAATTCAGCTTGTTCTTGTTCTAAGATATCACTTGTTCCTCAACTTGATGAATGTGATGATCCGTGACACTCATCATCATTCTCACCTATGAACGTGTGCCTGACAACCACCTCCGTTCTACCTTAGATTGAGTGGATATCTCTTGGATCCTTTAATCGGAATCTTCGTGGTATAAGCTAGAATTAATGGCGGCATTCAAGAGAATCCGGAAGGTCTAAACCTTGTCTGTGGTATTCTGAGTAGGATTCAATGATTGAATAACTGTGACGAGCTTCAAACTCCTGAAGGCTGGGCGTTAGTGACAGACGCAAAAGAATCAATGGATTCTATTCCACCCTGATTGAGAACCGACAGATGATTAGCCGTGCCGTGACAGGGTGCGTTGAACATTTTCACTGAGAGGACGGGATTGTAGCCACTGACAACGGTGATGCCCAACATACAGCTTGCCATGGAAAGGAGTAAGAAGGATTGGATGAAGACAATAGGAAAGCAGAGAGACGGAAGGGACAAAGCATCTCCATAAGCTTATCTGAAATTCTCACCAATGAATTACATAAGTATCTCTATCTTTATGCTTTATTCGTATATCATCCATAACCATTTGAATCTGCCTGACTAAGATTTACAAGGTGACCATAGCTTGCTTCATACCAACAATCTCCGTGGGATCGACCCTTACTCGCGTAAGGTTTATTACTTGGATGACCCAGTGCACTTGCTGGTTAGTTGTGCGAAGTTGTGATAAAGAGTTGAGATTGCGATTGAGTGTACCATGTTGATGGCGCCATTGATAATCACAATTTCGTGCACCAAAGTTTTTGGCGCCGTTGCCGGGGATTGTTTCGAGTTTGGACAACTGACGGTTCATCTTGTTGCTTAGATTAGGTATTTTTCTTCAGAGTTCTTAAGAATGAATTCTAGTGTTTCAAGGTGATGTTCTTATCATCACCAAAGCTGATTGATCCTCATCAATTTAGCTCTTGAATGCAATGTCCTGCTGAAGCTTGGCTAGCCATGTCTAATTCCTTTAGACTGAAGCTTTAGACTAACATTGCATGATTCCTGGAATTCTCATTAAGAATTTTGATATCTTTATTTTCTTTTCCACTTAATTTTAAAAAAAAAATCCAAAAAAATTACAAAATCATAAAAACCAAAAATATTCTCATGTTTTTTGTTGAGTCTAGTGTCTCATTTTAAGTTTGGTGTCAATTGCATGTTTCTATTCTTCTTGCATTCTTTTTCGAATTCATGCATGTGTCTTCATTAATCTTTAAGTTGTTCTTGATGATTTCCTTGTTCTGATCTTTAAATTCTCTTGTCTTGAGTGTTTTGTTGTTTTTCATATGCATTCTCATTTTGTTAGTGTCAATGGTATACAAACTTCTAAGTTTGGTGTCTTGCATGCATTGTTATTTGATTTTAGTTACATTTTAATTATTCCTCATTATTAAAAATCCAAAAAAACTTTTAATTTGTGTCTTTTCAAGTAAATAATATAGAGAATTGAAGATTCAAAACATACAGCAGAAGAATTACACAGAAAAAGGCTGGGCGTTCAAAACGCCCAGTAAAGAAGGAAAACTGGCGTTTAAACGCCAGCCATGGTGCCTGGTTGGGCGTTTAACCCCAAAAGGGTAGTGTTTTGGGCGTTAAACACCAGAATGGATACCATTCTGGCGTTTAACGCCAGGATGTCACAAGAGGGAAGATTCTGTTTTTAATTCAAATTTTTTTTCAGGTTTTCAAAATTTTTCAAAATCAAATCTTTTTCAAATCATATCTTTTCAATCAAATCTTTTTCAAAATCAATTTCTTTCCATTTTCAAAAATACTTGCTATCAATTAATGATTTGATTCAACATTTCAAGTATGTTGTCTTTTCTGTTGAGAAAGGTTTAATGTTTGAATCATATCTTTTCTTGTTAGCCAAGTTATTATTTTTAAAATCAAATCTTTTTAAATTGTTTTTCGAATCATATCTTCTCAACCATATCTTTTTGAAACTATATCTTTTCAATCATATCTTCTTAATCACATCTTTTTCAAAATAGTCTTCAATCATATTTTTTGATTTCTAATTTCAAAATCTTTTTCAAAAATCACTTGATTTCTTTTCCAGTCTTAGTTTTCGAAAATCAATTAGTATTTTTCAAAATGTTTTTAAAATCTTTTTAATTTATTTTTGAAAAATTCTTCCCCTCTTCTCGCATCCTTTTATTTATGGACTAACACTCCTCCTCAATGAACAATGCGAACTCTATCTTTTCTGATAAGTTCGAATTCTTCCACCTCTTCCTTCTATTTTTTTTTCCTCTGACACCTCAAGGAATCTCTATACTGTGACATAGAGGATTCCATATTTTCTTGTTCTCTTCTCTTTCATATGAGCAGGAACAAAGACAAAAGCATTCTTGTTGAGGCTGACCTTGAACCTGAAAGGACCTTGAAGCGAAAGCTAAGAGAAGCTAAGGCACAACTCTCTGTAGAGGACCTAACAGAAATCTTCAAAGAAGAAGAACCCATGGCAGCCAAAAACAACAACAATGCCAACAATGCAAGGAAGGTGCTGGGTGACTTTGCTGCACCTACTCCCGACTTCTATGGGAGAAGCATCTCTATCCCTGCCATTGGAGCAAACAACTTTGAGCTTAAGCCTCAATTAGTTTCTCTAATGCAACAGAATTGTAAGTTCCATAGACTTCCATTGGAAGATCCTCATTAGTTTTTAGTTGAGTTCTTGCAAATCTGTGACACTATCAAGACTAATGGGGTTAACCCTGAGGTCTACAGACTTATGCTATTCCCTTTTGCTGTAAGAGACAGAGCTAGGATATGGTTGACTCACAACCTAAAGAAAGCCTGAACTCTTGGGAAAAGCTAGTCAATGCCTTCTTGGCAAAGTTCTTTCCACCTCAAAAATTGAGTAAGCTTAGAGTGGAAGTCCAAACCTTCAGACAGAAGGAAGGTGAATCCCTCTATGAAGTTTGGGAAAGATACAAACAATTGATCAGAAAGTGTCCTTCTGACATGCTTTCTAAATGGAGCATCATAGGTATCTTCTATGATGGTTTGTCTGAACTGTCCAAGATGTCATTGGACAACTCTGCTGGAGGATCTCTTCATCTGAAGAAGACGCCTGCAGAAGCTCAAGAACTAATTGAAATGGTTGCAAATAACCAATTCATGTACACTTCTGAAAGGAATCCTGTGAACAATGGGACAAATCAGAAGAAGGGAGTTCTTGAGATTGATACTCTGAATGCCATATTGGCTCAGAACAAAATATTGACTCAGCAAGTCAATATGATCTCTCAAAGTCTGTGTGGAATGCAAGCTACACCTGGCAGTACTAAGGACGCTTCATCTGAAGAAGAAGCTTATGATCCTGAGAACCCTTCAATGGAAGTGGTGAATTACATGGGAGAACCCTATGGAAACACCTATAATTCTTCATGGAGAAATGATCCAAATCTCTCATGGAAGGATCAACAGAGACCTCAACAAGGTTTCAACAACAATAATGATGGAAGAAACAGATTTAGCAATGGCAAGCCTTTTCCATCATCTTCTCAGCAACAGACAGAGAATTCTAAGCAGAGCCACTCTGACTTAGCAACCATGGTCTCTGATCTAATCAAAACCACTCAAAGTTTCATGACTGAAACAAGGTCCTCCATTAGAAACTTGGAGGCACAAGTGAGACAACTGAGCAAGAAAATTACTGAACTCCCTCCTAGTACTCTTCCAAGCAATACAGAAGAGAATCCAAAAGGAAAATGCAAGGCCATTAACATGACCCACATGGCCGAACTTGGAGAGGAGGAAGAGGCAGTGATCGCCACTGAGGAAGACCTCAATGGACGTCCACTGGCCTCCAATGAGTTCCCTAATGAGGAACCATAGGAATCTGAGGCTCATAATGAGACCATAGAGATTCCATTGGATTTACTTCTGCCATTCATGAGCTCTGATGAATATTCTTCCTCTGAAGAGGACGAATATGTCACTGAAGAGCAAGTTTCCAAGTACCTTGGAGCAATCATGAAGCTAAATGACAAGTTATTTGGTAATGAGACTTGGGAGGATGAACCCCCTTTGCTCACCAAAGAAGTGGATGAATTGTCTAGGCAGAAATTACCTCAAAAGAGACAGGACCCTGGGAAGTTCTCAATACCTTGTACCATAGGCACCATGACCTTTAAGAAGGCTCTATGTGACTTAGGGTCAAGTATAAATCTCATGCCTCTCTCTGTAATGGAGAAGCTAGGGATCTTTGAGGTACAAGCTGCAAGAATCTCACTAGAGATGGCAGACAATTCAAAAAAACAAGCTTATGGACTTGTAGAGGATGTTCTGGTAAAGGTTGAAGACCATTACATCCCTGCTGATTTCATAGTCCTAGAGACTGGAAAGTGCATGGATGAATCTATCATCCTTGGCAGACCCTTCCTAGCCACAGCAAAGGCTGTGATTGATGTGGACAGAGGAGAATTGATCATTCAAGTGAATGAAGAATCCTTTGTGTTTAAGGCTCAAGGATATCCCTCTGTAACCATGGAGAGGAAGCATGAAGAGCTTCCCTCAAAACAGAGTCAAATAAAGCCCCCACAGTCAAACTCTAAGTTTGGTGTTGGGAGGCCACAACCAACTTCTAAGTTTGGTGTTGAAGCCCCACATTCAAACTCTAAGTTTGGTGTTGGGAGGTTCCAACATTGCTCTGAGCATCTGTGAGGCTCCATGAGAGCCCACTGTCAAGCTACTGACATTAAAGAAACGCTTGTTGGGAGGCAACCCAATGTTATTTTTATCTAGTTTTCCTTTGTTATTTTATGTTTTCTATATGTTGATGATCATGAGAAGTCACAAAATCAATTGAAAAAGCAAACACAGAATGAAAAACAGAAAGAAAAACAGCACACCCTGGAGGAAGACTGATGAGCGGATAATTTGAACGCTTTTTGGCATTATTTTTAGTATGTTTTTAGTATGAACTAGTTAGTTTTTAGTATATTTTTATTAGTTTTTAGTTAAAATTCACTTTTCTAGACTTTACTATGAGTTTGTGTGTTTTTCTGTGATTTCAGGTCTTTTCTGGCTGAAATTGAGGGACCTGAGCAAAAATCTGATTCAGCGACTGAAAAGGACTGCAGATGCTGTTGGATTCTGACCTCCCTGCACTCGAAGTGGATTTTCTGGAGCTAAAGAAGCCCAATTGGAGCGCTCTCAACGGCGTTGGAAAGTAGACATCCTGGGCTTTCCAGCAATATATGATAGTCCATACTTTGCCCAAGATTTGATGGCCCAAACCGGCGTTCAAAGTCACCCTCAGAATTCCCAGCGTTAAACGCCGGAACTGGCACCAAAATGGGAGTTAAACGCCCAAACTGGCACAAAAGCTGGCGTTTAACTCCAAGAAGAGTCTCTACACGAAAATGCTTCAATGCTCAACCCAAGCACACACCAAGTGGGCCCGGAAGTGGATTTTTATGTCATTTACTCATCCTTGTAAACCTTAGGCTACTAGTTCCCTATAAGTAGGACCTTTTACTATTGTATTTGACATCTTCTGATCTTTGGAATCTTTTGATCTTTAGATCTTTTGATCACTTTGGGAGGCTGGCCTCACGGCCATGCCTAGACCTTGTTCTTATGTATTTTCAACGGTGGAGTTTCTACACACCATAGATTAAGGTGTGGAGCTCTGCTGTACCTCGAGTATTAATGCAATTACTATTGTTCTTCTATTCAATTCCGCTTGTTCTTGTTCCAAGATATCACTTGTTCTTCAACTTGATGAATGTGATGATTCGTGACACTCATCATCATTCTCACCTATGAACGTGTGACTGACAACCACCTCCGTTCTACCTTAGATTGGGTGAATATCTCTTGGATTCCTGATACACGATGCATGGTTGATCGCCTGACAACCGAGCGCTCGCCTGACAAAGGAGCCAGCCATTCCGTGAGATCAGAGTCTTCGTGGTATAGGCAAGAACTGATGGCGGCATTCAAGAGAATCCGGAAGGTCTAACCTTGTCTGTGGTATTCTGAGTAGGATTCAATGATTGAATGACTGTGACGTGCTTCAAACTCCTGAGGGCGGGGCGTTAATGACAGGCGCAAAAGAATCACTGGATTCTATTCCGGCCTGATTGAGAACCGACAGATGGATAGCCGTGCCGTGACAGGGTGCGTTGAACATTTCCACTGAGAGGATGGGAGGTAGCCACTGACAACGGTGAAACCCTTGCATAAGCTTGCCATGGAAAGGAGTAAGAAGGATTGGATGAAGACAGTAGGAAAGCAGAGAGACGGAAGGGACCAAGCATCTTCATACGCTTATCTGAAATTCCTACCAATGAATTACATAAGTATCTCTATCTTTATCTTTATGTTTTATTCATCATCTATACCCATTTGAGTCTGCCTGACTAAGATTTACAAGGTGACCATAGCTTGCTTCATACCAACAATCTCCGTGGGATCGACCCTTACTCGCGTAAGGTTTATTACTTGGACGACCCAGTGCACTTGCTGGTTAGTTGTGCGAAGTTGTAGTGATCACAATTTCGTGCACCAAGTTTTTGGCGCCGTTGCCGGGGATTATTTCGTGTATGGACAACTGACGGTTCATCTTGTTGCTTAGATTAGGTATTTTTCAGAGTTCTTAAGAATGAGTTCTAGAGTTTCATGATGATCTGTTGAAGTCTGGCTGGCTGAGAAGCCATGTCTAATCTTATTGGACCGAGGTTTCAACTTATCATCACAAGAGCTTGTTGATTTCTATCAATCTTGCTGTTGGAGCAATGATCTGCTAAGGCTTGGCTGGCCATTGGCCATGTCTAGTGTTTTGGACCGAAGCTTTCTTTGAAAGCTTGGCTGGCTGTGAAGCCATGTCTAATTCCTGGACCGGAGTCTTAGACTAGCATTGCAATGATTCCTGGAATCCAAATTAAGAATTCTGAACCCTTTATTTTCTATTTCCATATAATTTTCGAAAAATGCAAAAAAAAAAAAATTTAAATCATAAAAACCAAAAATATTTTATGTTTCTTGTTTGAGTCTAGTGTCTAATTTTAAGTTTGGTGTCTTGCATGCATTGTTTATTTGATCTTGGTTCTATTTTCAAGTCAATAGTATAGGGAACTGAAGATTCAAAACATGCAGCAGAGGAATTACACAGAAAAAGCTGGGCGTTCAAAACGCCCAGTAAAGAAGGACAGACTGGCGTTTAAACGCCAGCCAGGGTGCCTGGTTGGGCGTTTAACGCCCAAAAAGGTAGTGCATTGGGCGTTAAACGCCAGAATGTGCACCATTCTGGGCGTTTAACGCCAGGATGGCACTAGGGGGAGGATTTTGCTTTCAAAATCAATTTTTTTTTAAGTTTTCAAAGTTTTTCAAAATCAAATCTTTTTCAAATCATATCTTTTCAATCAAATGTTTTCAAAATCAATTTCTTTCCTTTTTCAAAGATACTTGCTAACAATTAATGATTTGATTGAACATTTCAAGTATGTTGCCTTTTCTGTTGAGAAAGGTTTAATGTTTGAATCATATCTTTTCTTGTTAGGCAAGTCATTAATTTTTAAAATCAAATCTTTTTTTTTTAAATTGTTTTCAAATCATATCTTTTAATCATATCTTTTTAATCACATCTTTTTCAAAATAGTTTTCAATCATATCTTTTCAATTTCTAATTTCAAATCTTTTTCAAAAATTACTTGATCTCTTTCTCACTCTTGATTTTCGAAAATCAAATTAAAGTTTTTCAAAATGTTTTTAAAATGTTTTTAATTAATTTTCGAAATTTCTTCCTCTCTTCTCACATCCTTCTATTTATGGAGTACCACTCCTTCTCAATGCACAATTCGAACTCTATCTGATTAAGTTCGAATTCTTCTACCTCTTCCTTCTAATTTTCTTTTCCTCTGACACCTCAAGGAATCTCTATACTGTGACATAGAGAATTCCACATTTTCTTGTTCTCTTCTCTTTCATATGAGCAGGAACAAGGACAAAGGCATTCTTGTTGAAGCTGACCCTGAACCTGAAAGGACCTTAAAGCGAAAGCTAAGAGAAGCTAAGGCACAACTCTCTGTAGAGGACCTAACAGAAATCTTTAAACAAGAAGAACCCATGGCAGCCGAAAACAACAACAATGCCAACAATGCAAGGAAGGTGCTGGGTGACTTTACTGCACCTACTCCCGACTTCTATGGGAGAAGCATCTCTATCCCTACCATTGGAGCAAACAACTTTGAGCTTAAGCCTCAATTAGTTTCTCTAATGCAACAGAATTGCAAGTTCCATGGACTTCCATTGGAAGATCCTCATCAGTTCTTAGCTGAATTCTTGCAAATCTGTGACACTGTCAAGACTAATGGGGTTGACCCTGAGGTCTACAGACTTATGCTATTCCCTTTTGCTGTAAGAGACAGAGCTAGGACATGGTTGGACTCACAACCTAAAGAAAGCCTGGACTCATGGGAAAAGCTAGTCAATGCCTTCTTGGCAAAGTTCTTTCCACCTCAAAAAATTGAGTAAGCTTAGAGTGGAAGTCCAAACCTTCAGACAGAAGGATGGAGAATCCCTCTATGAAGCTTGGGAAAGATACAAACAATTGATCAGAAAATATCCTTCTGACATGCTTTCTGAATGGAGCATCATAGGTATTTTCTATGATGGTCTCTCTGAACTATCCAAGATGTCTTTGGATAGCTCTGCTGGAGGATCTCTTCATCTGAAGAAGACGCCTACAGAAGCTCAAGAACTAATTGAAATGGTTGCAAATAACCAATTCATGTACACTTCTGAAAGGAATCCTGTGAACAATGGGACAAATCAGAAGAAAGGAGTTCTTGAGATTGATACTCTGAATGCCATATTGGCTCAGAACAAGATATTGACTCAGCAAGTCAATTTGATTTCTCAAAGTCTGTCTGGAATGCAAAATGCACCAGGCAGTACTAAGGACGCTTCATCTGAAGAAGAAGCTTATGATCCTGAGAACCCTTCAATTACCTAGGAGAACCCTATGGAAACACCTATAATTCTTCATGGAGAAATCATCCAAATTTCTCGTGGAAGGATCAACAGAGACCTCAACAAGGTTTCAACAACAATAATGGTGGAAGAAACAGGTTTAGCAATAGCAAGCCTTTTCCATCATCTTCTCAGCAACAGACAGAGAATTCTAAGCAGAACCACTCTGACTTAGCAACCATGGTCTCTGATCTAATCAAAACCACTCAAAGTTTCATGACTGAAACAAGGTCCTCCATTAGGAATTTGGAGGCACAAGTGGGACAGCTGAGCAAGAAAGTTACTAAACTCCCTCCTAGTACTCTCCCAAGCAATACAGAAGAAAATCCAAAAGGAGAGTGCAAGGCCATCAACATGGCCGAATTTGGAGAGGAAGGAGAGGAAGTGAATGCCACTGAGGAAGACCTCAATGGTCGTCCACTGACCTCCACTGAGTTCTCCAATGAGGAACCATGGGAATCTGAGGCTCAAAATGAGACCATAGAGATTCCATTGGACTTACTTCTGCCTTTCATGAGCTCTGATGAGTATTCTTCCTCTGAAGAGGATGAGTATGTCACTGAAGAGCAAGTTGCTAAATACCTTGGAGCAATCATAAAGCTAAATGACAAGTTATTTGGAAATGAGACTTGGGAGGATGAACCCCCTTTGCTCACCAAAGAATTGGATGACTTGTCTAGGCAGAAATTACCTCAAAAGAGGCAGGACCCTGGGAAGTTCTCCATACCTTGTACCATAGGCACCATGACCTCCAAGAAGGCTCTGTGTGACTTAGGGTCAAGTGTAAACCTCATGCCTCTCTCTGTAATGGAGAAGCTAGGGATCTTTGAGGTGCAAGCTGCAAGAATCTCACTAGAGATGGCAGACAACTCAAGAAAACAAGCTCATGGACTTGTAGAGGATGTTTTGGTGAAGATTGAAGAACATTACATCCCTGCTGATTTCATAGTCCTAGAGACTGGGAAGTGCATGGATGAATCCATCATCCTTGGCAGACCCTTCCTAGCCACAGCAAAGGCTGTGATTGATGTTGATAGAGGAGAATTGATCATTCAAGTGAATGAAGAATCCTTTGTGTTTAAGGCTCAAGGATATCCCTCTGTCACCATGGAGAGGAAGCATGAAGAGCTTCTCTCAAAACAGAGTCAAACAGAGCCCCCACAGTCAAACTCTAAGTTTGGTGTTGGGAGGCCACAACCAACTTCTAAGTTTGGTGTTGAACCCCCACATTCAAACTCTAAGTTTGGTGTTGGGAGATTCCAACATTGCTCTGAGCATTTGTGAGGCTCCATGAGAGCCCTCTGTCAAGCTACTGACATTAAAGAAGCGCTTGTTGGGAGGCAACCCAATGTTATATTTTATCTATTTTCCTTTGTTATTTTTTGTTTTCTGTAGGTTGATGATCATGAGAAGTCACAAAATCAATTGAAAAAGTAAAAACAGAATGAAAAACAGGAAGAAAAATAGCACACCCTGGAGGAAGAACCTACTGGCGTTTAAACGCCAGTAAGGCTAGCAGATGGGTGTTTAACGCCCAGTCTGGCACCATTCTGGGCGTTTAACGCCAGAAAGGGGCACCAGACTGGCGTTAAACGCCAGGAAAGGGCAAGAACCTGGCGTTAAACGCCAGAAATGGGCACCAGCCCGGCGTTTAACGCCAGAATTGGCTCAAAACGCATTTTTGCATGCCATTTGGTGCAGGGATGACTTTTCCTTGACACCTCAGGATCTGTGGACCCCACAGAACCCCCACCAACCCCACCACCCTCTTTTCTTCTTCACCCATTCACCGATCACCTCAATACCTCTTCCTCAAAAACCCTTCACCTATCAAATCCCATCTTTCTCTTCACCACTCACATCCATCCTTCATAAAACCCCACCTACCTCACCATTCAAATTCAAACCACTTTCCCTCCCAAACCCACCCATAATGGCCGAACCACAAAGCCATCTCCATCTCCTCTAGTTCTTCTTTTTCTACTCTTTCTTCTTTTGCTCGAGGACGAGCAAACCTTTTAAGTTTGGTGTGGTAAAAGCATTGCTTTTTGTTTTTCCATAACCATTTATGGCATCCAAGGCCGGAGTAACCTCTAGAAAGAGGAAAGGAAAGGCAAAAGCTTTCACCTCCGAGTCATGGGAGATGGAGAGATTCATCTCAAGGGTGCATCAAGACCACTTCTATGAAGTTGTGGCCAAGAAGAAGGTGATCCCTGAGGTCCCTTTCAAACTCAAAAAGGGTCAACTTTGATCAAAGGTTGGACCAAGTCCTCACAGACATTTGTGAAGAGGGCACTCAATGGAAGAGAAACTCAAGAGGGAAGCCAGTTCAACTGAGAAGGCATGACCTCAAGCCCATCACTAAGAAAAGGATGGAGCAAACAAGAGACCCCTCTCATCATGAGATCCCTGAGATGCCTCAAGGGATGCACTTTCCTCCACAAGACTATTGGGAGCTACTAAACACCTCCCTAGGAGAACTGAGTTCCAACATGGGACAACTAAGGGTGGAGCACCAAGAACACTCCATTCTCCTCCATGAAATTAGAGAAGATCAAAGAATCATGAGAGAGGAGCAACAAAGACAAGGAAGAGACATTGAGGAGCTCAAGCACTCCATAAGACCTTAAAAAGGAAGAACAAGCCGCCATCACTAAGGTGGACCCGTTCTTTAATCTCCTTGTTCTTTATTTTCCTGTTTTTCGAATTTCAGTGCTTATGTTATCTATGTTTGTATCTTATGATCATTAGTATCTTAGTGTCTATGCCTTAAAGTTATGAATGTCCTATGAATCCATCACCTTTCTTAAAATTAAAAATGTTCTTAGTTGAAAAAGATAAGAATTGCATGAATTTTGAATTTTATAACAGTTTAATTATTTTGATGTGGTGGCAACACTTTTGTTCTCTGAATGTATGCTTAAACAGTGCATATGTCTTTTGAATTTGTGGTTCATGAATGTTGGATCTTGAAAGAATGATGAAAAAGGAGACATGTTACTGAGGATCTGAAAAATCATAAAAATGATTCTTGAAGCAAGAAAAAGCAGTGAATACGAAAAAAAAAGAAAAAAAAAGAAAGAAAAAAAAAGAAATAAAGTTGTGATCCAAGGAAAAAAGAGTGTGCTTAAGAACCTTGGACACCTCTAATTGGGGACTTTAGCAAAGCTGAGTCACAATCTGAAAAGGTTCACCCAATTATGTGTCTGTGGCATGTATGTATCCGGTGGTAATACTGGAAGACAGAGTGCTTTGGGCCACAGCCAAGACTCAATAAGTAGCTGTGTTCAAGAATCATCATACTTAGCTAGGAGAATCAATAACACTATCTGGATTCTGAGTTCCTAAAGAAGCCAATCATTCTGAATTTCAAAGGATAGAGTGAGATGCCAAAACTATTCAGAGGCAAAAAGCTAAAAGCCCCGCTCATCTAATTAATACTGATCTTCATAGATGTTTTTGGAATTCATTGCATATTCTCCTCTTTTTATCTTATTTCACTTTCAGTCGCTTGAGGACAAGCAACAATTTAAGTTTGGTGTTGTGATGAGCGGATAATTTTTACGCTTTTCGGCATTGTTTTTAGTATGTTTTTAGTATGATCTAGTTAGTTTTTAGTATATTTTTATTAGTTTTTAGTTAAAATTCACTTTTCTGGACTTTACTATGAGTTTGTGTGTTTTTCTGTGATTTCAGGTATTTTCTGGCTGAAATTGAGGGACCTGAGCAAAAATCTGATTCAGAGACTGAAAAGGACTACAGATGCTGTTGGATTCTGACCTCCCTGCACTCGAAGTGGATTTTCTGAAGCTACAGAAGCCCTATTGGTGCGCTCTCAACGGCGTTGGAAAGTAGACATCCTGGGCTTTCCAGCAATATATGATAGTCCATACTTTGCCCAAGATTTGATGGCCCAAACCGGCGTTCAAAGTCACCCTCAGAATTCCCAGCGTTAAACGCCGGAACTGGCACCAAAATGGGAGTTAAACGCCCAAACTGGCACAAAAGCTGGCGTTTAACTCCAAGAAGAGTCTCTACACGAAAATGCTTCAATGCTCAGCCCAAGCACACACCAAGTGGGCCCGAAAGTGGATTTTTATGTCATTTACTCATCCTTGTAAACCTTAGGCTACTAGTTCCCTTTAAGTAGGACCTTTTACTATTGTATTTGACATCTTCTGATCTTTGGAATCTTTTGATCTTTAGATCTTTTGATCACTTTGGGAGGCTGGCCTCACGGCCATGCCTAGACCTTGTTCTTATGTATTTTCAACGGTGGAGTTTCTACACACCATAGATTAAGGTGTGGAGCTCTGCTGTACCTCGAGTATTAATGCAATTACTATTGTTCTTCTATTCAATTCCGCCTGTTCTTGTTCCAAGATATCACTTGTTCTTCAACTTGATGAATGTGATGATCCGTGACACTCATCATCATTCTCACCTATGAACGTGTGACTGACAACCACCTCCGTTCTACCTTAGATTGGGTGAATATCTCTTGGATTCCTGATACACGATGCATGGTTGATCGCCTGACAACCGAGCGCTCGCCTGACAAACGAGCCAGCCATTCCGTGAGATCAGAGTCTTTGTGGTATAGGCAAGAACTGATGGCGGCATTCAAGAGAATCTGGAAGGTCTAACCTTGTCTGTGGTATTCTGAGTAGGATTCAATGATTGAATGACTGTGACGTGCTTCAAACTCATGAGGGCGGGGCGTTAGTGACAGACGCAAAAGAATCACTGGATTCTATTCCGGCCTGATTGAGAACCGACAGATGGATAGCCGTGCCGTGACAGGGTGCGTTGAACATTTCCACTGAGAGGATGAGAGGTAGCCACTGACAACGGTGAAACCCTTGCATAAGCTTGCCATGGAAAGGAGTAAGAAGGATTGGATGAAGACAGTAGGAAAGCAGAGAGACAGAAGGGACCAAGCATCTTCATACGCTTATCTGAAATTCCTACCAATGAATTACATAAGTATCTCTATCTTTATCTTTATGTTTTATTCATCATCTATACCCATTTGAGTCTGCCTGACTAAGATTTACAAGGTGACCATAGCTTGCTTCATACCAACAATCTCCGTGGGATCGACCCTTACTCGCGTAAGGTTTATTACTTGGACGACCCAGTGCACTTGCTGGTTAGTTGTGCGAAGTTGTAGTGATCACAATTTCGTGCACCAAAGACCTTGCTGGCATTTAAACGCCAGTAAGGGCAGCAAATGGGCATTTAACGCCCAGTCTGGCACCATTCTGGGCGTTTAACGCCAGAAAGGGGCACCAGACTGGCGTTAAACGCCAGGAAAGGGCAAGAAGCTGGTGTTAAATGCCAGAAATGGGCACCAGCCCGGCGTTTAACGCCAGAATTGGCATAAAGAGCATTTTTGCTCGCCACTTGGTGCAGGGATGACTTTTCCTTGACACCTCAAGATCTGTGGACCCCACAGGATCCCCACCTACCCCACCACTCTCTCTCTTCTTCACCCATTCACCAATCACCTCAACACCTCTTCCCCAAAAACCCTTTACCTATCAAATCCCACTATTCTCTTCACCACTCACATCCATCCTTCATAAAACCACACCTACCTCACCATTCAAATTCAAACCACTTTCCCTTCCAAACCCACCCTCCCATAACCGAACCCTACCCCTCTCTCCACCCTTATATAAACCCATCTTCACCCCCTCATTTTCCCACAACCTAAACACTACTTCTCCCTTTGGCCGAATAACAAAGCCATCTCCATCTCCTCCATTTCTTCTTCTTCTACTCTTTTCTTTCTTCTTTTGCTCGAGGACGAGCAAACCTTCTAAGTTTGGTGTGGTAAAAGCATTGCTTTTTGTTTTTCCATAACCATTTATGGCATCCAAGGCCGGAGAAACCTCTAGAAAGAGGAAAGGGAAGGCAAAAGCTTCCACCTCCGAGTCATAGGAGATGGAAAGATTCATCTCAAGGGTGCATCAAGACCACTTCTATGAAGTTATGGCCATGAAGAAGGTGATCCCTGAGGTCCCTTTCAAACTCAAAAAGAGTGAATATCCGAAGATCCGACATGAGATCCGAAGAAGAGGTTGGGAAGTTCTTACCAACCCTATTCAACAAGTCGGAATCTTAATGGTTCAAGAGTTCTATGCCAATGCATGGATCACCAAGAACCATGATCAAAGTGTGAACACGGACCCAAAGAATTGGCTTACAATGGTTCGGGGGAAATACTTAGATTTTAGTCCGGAAAATGTAAGGCTGGCATTCAACTTGCCCATGATGCAAGGAGATGAACACCCTTACACTAGAAGGGTCAACTTTGATCAAAGGTTGTACCAAGTCCTCATAGACATTTGTGAGGAGGGCGCTCAATGGAATAGAGATTCAAGAGGGAAGCCGGTTCAACTGAGAAGGCATGACCTCAAGCCCGTGGCTAGGGGATGGTTGGAGTTTATCCAACGCTCAATCATTCCCACTAGCAACCGGTCTGAAGTTACTATAGACCGGGCCATCATGATTCATAGCATCATGATTGGAGAGGAAGTAGAAGTTCATGAGGTTATAGCCCAAGAACTTTATAAGGTGGTGGACAAGTCCTCTACCTTGGCAAGGTTAGCCTTTCCTCATCTCATTTGTCACCTCTGTTATTCAGTTGGAGTTGACATAGAGGGAGACATCCTCATTGATGAGGACAAGCCCATCACTAAGAAAAGGATGGAGCAAACAAGAGATCCCACTCATCATGAAATCCCTGAGATACCTCAAGGGATGCACTTTCCTCCTCAAAACTATTGGGAGCAAATGAACACCTCCCTAGGAGAATTGAGTTCCAACATGGGACAACTAAGGGTGGAGCACCAAGAACATTCCATCCTCCTCTATGAAATTAGAGAAGATCAAAGAATCATAAGAGAGGAGCAACAAAGGCAAGGAAGAGACATTGAGGAGCTCAAGCACTCCATAAGATCTTCAAGAGGAAGAACAAGCCGCCATCACTAAGGTGGACCCGTTCTTTAATCTCCTTGTTCTTTATTTTCTTGTTTTTCGAATTTTCATGCTTATGTTTATCTATGTTGTGTCTTATGATCATTAGTGTCTTAGTGTCTATGCCTTAAAGTTATGAATGTCCTATGAATCCATCACCTTTCTTAAATAAAAAATGTTCTTAATTGAAAAAGAGAAGAATTGCATGAATTCTGAATTTTATAACAGATTAATTATTTTGATGTGGTGGCAATACTTTTGTTTTCTGAATGTATGCTTAAACAGTGCATATGTCTTTTGAATTTGTTGTTCATGAACGTTGGCTCTTGAAAGAATGATGAAAAAGGAGACATGTTACTGAGGATCTAAAAAATCATAAAAATGATTCTTGAAGCAAGAAAAAGCAGTGAATATTCAAAAAAAAAAGAGAAAAGAGAAAACGAAAAAAAGGGAGAAAAAAAAGAAAAAAATTAATGAAGTTGTGATCCAAGGCAAAAAGAGTGTGCTTAAGAACCCTGGACACCTCTAATTGGGGACTCTAACAAAGCTGACTCACAATCTGAAAAGGTTCACCCAATTATGTGTCTGTGGCATGTATGTATCCGGTGGTAATATTGGAAGACAGAGCGCTTTGGGCCACGGCCAAGACTCATAAAGTAGCTGTGTTCAAGAATCATCATACTTAACTAGGAGAATCAATAACACTATCTGGATTCTGAGTTCCTATAGAAGCCAATCATTCTGAATTTCAAAGGATAGAGTGAGATGCCAAAACTATTCAGAGGCAAAAAGCTAAAAGCCCCGCTCATCTAATTAATACTGATCTTCATAGATGTTTTTGGAATTCATTGCATATTCTCTTCTTTTTATCTTATTTGGTTTTCAGTTGCTTGGGGACAAGCAACAATTTAAGTTTGGTGTTGTGATGAGCGGATAATTTATACGCTTTTTGGCATTGTTTTTAGTATGTTTTTAGTATGTTTTAGTTAGTTTTTATTATATTTTTATTAGTTTTTAGTTAAAATTCACTTTTCTGGACTTTACTATGAGTTTGTGTGATTTTCTGTGATTTCAGGTATTTTCTGGCTGGAATTGAGGGACTTGAGCAAAAATCTGATTCAGAGACTGAAAAGGACTGCAGATGCTGTTGGATTCTGACCTCCCTGCACTCGAAGTGGATTTTCTGGAGCTACAGAAGCCCAATTGGCGCACTCTCAACGGCGTTGGAAAGTAGACATCCTGGGCTTTCCAGAAATGTATAATAGTTTATACTTTTCCTGAGATTTGATGGCCCAAACTGGCGTTCCAAATCAGCTCAAAACTGTCCGGCGTTAAACGCCGAAACTGGCACAAGAATGGGAGTTAAACGCCCAAACTAGCACAAAGGCTGGCGTTTAACTCCAAGAAAAGTCTCTACACATGAAAGCTTCAATGCTCAGCCCAAGCACACACCAAGTGGGCCCGGAAGTGGATTTTTATGTCATTTACTCATCTTTGTAAACCCTAGGCTACTAGTTCTCTACAAATAGGACCTTTTACTATTGTATTTTCATCTTTAGATCTTTGGATCTTTGATCATCTTTAGATCTTTGAATCTTTTGATCACATTTTGGGGGCTGGCCTCACGGCCATGCCTAGACCTTGTTCTTATGTATTTTCAACGGTGGAGTTTCTACACACCATAGATTAAGGTGTGGAGCTCTGCTATACCTCGAGTATTAATGCAATTACTATTGTTCTTCTATTCAATTCAGCTTGTTCTTGTTCTAAGATATCACTTGTTCCTCAACTTGATGAATGTGATGATCCGTGACACTCATCATCATTCTCACCTATGAACGTGTGCCTGACAACCACCTCCGTTCTACCTTAGATTGAGTGGATATCTCTTGGATCCCTTAATCGGAATCTTCGTGGTATAAGCTAGAATTGATGGCGGCATTCAAGAGAATTCGGAAGGTCTAAACCTTGTCTGTGGTATTCTGAGTAGGATTCAATGATTGAATGACTGTGACGAGCTTCAAACTCCTGAAGGCTGGGCGTTAGTGACAGACGCAAAAGAATCAATGGATTCTATTCCAACCTGATTGAGAACCGACAGATGATTAGCCGTGCCGTGACAGGGTGCGTTGAACATTTTCACTGAGAGGACGGGATTGTAGCCACTAACAATGGTGATGCCCAACATACAGCTTGCCATGGAAAGGAGTAAGAAAGATTGATGAAGACAGTAGGAAAGCAGAGAGACGGAAGGGACAAAGCATCTCCATACTCTTATCTGAAATTCTCACCAATGAATTACATAAGTATCTCTATCTTTATGCTTTATTCGTATATCATCCATAACCATTTGAATCTGCCTGACTAAGATTTACAAAGTGACCATAGCTTGCTTCATACCAACAATTTCCGTGGGATCGACCCATACTCGCGTAAGGTTTATTACTTGGACGACCCAGTGCACTTACTGGTTAGTTGTGCGAAGTTGTGATAAAGAGTTGAGATTGCAATTGAGCGTACCATGTTGATGGCGCCATTGATGATCACAATTTCGTGCACCAATTACCTTTCCCGCGTACGCATACGCATCAAACAGAATCGGATGTTCGCGTATGAGGGATTTTGCGTACGCAAAAACCCCAGGTCACGCGTACATTTTCACCCATTTTCATCCGCGTATGGAATGTATGCGTACGCATACAATGCAGCAGCACCAAAAAGCTGCTAAGTCCAGATTTTTCAGTTTACACACCAAATTTTGATCGAGCATAACTTCCTCATTTTGAAATATTTTTCCTCCGTTCTTCAAACGGCATAAATATCTCGGACCAAATTTTCTTTCTAAATAAATTTGAAATAAATCGAAGGTTCGGAGACCAAGTTATCCTCCACCAAAGTTGGGCCAAAATCACAATTTTCATAAAACTTTACAACCTCCATTTTCAAAGCATACCAACTCCTACCTTTTAAAACCAACCAAAAATCCTACCAATTCTCTATTTTTCTCAATTTCCAATCTAATATTTCCAATTCAACAATTCACAATATACATTATCAACAATTACCAACCTCCCATTTTCATCAAACTCCAAAACCAAGACTTCCAATTCCACAATGTTCAACATACAAAACCAATTATCCATATCAAGCACAATTTTAACTTCAAATCAACTTTTATACATACCAAATATCATCATACACAAATCACATGTATTATTAACAAAGACATCAATTCCACCTTCAAAAAACCAAAAACCACATAATCTATACAATCTATTATAACCAATCAACAACGTCTCAGATTCAATTCCTATCCTAGGTTCTCTAGCATAAGTTTTCACATTACATTACATTTTAGATATAGAAAACCGAAACCATACCTTGGCCGATTCCCCGCTCAACTCGGAACACCTCCAATTCAACTTTTTCTCAACTTTTAAGACTCTAACACCTCCAAAAAAAGATTTCTAGCTTGCAATCTACTTCAAACTCCCAAAATCTCCATCAAGCTTTAATCCACTTACATACATATATTGCCTAATACACATAACATACACCTACACATACAAACTCAATAACTAATCACAACAATTAAAGTATTTCACTTAGGATTGAGAATCTTACCATACCCAAAGATCAAAAGGCGCAAGATTAAGCCTTTCCCTCAAGCTAATTGGATCCTATAATATCAAAAAACTCAAAATCTCAACACTTTTACCTAATAATTTCGAAATCAAGGGCTGGAAAACTAAAATTAATTCGTGGCTTACCTCTTAAAAAACATAATGGGCTTTGTAGAGCTCAATGTTGTGATCGCGTGGCCACAAATAGTACAGCAATCGGAGCTCTGGATCAAAAGTTATGTGAATTTGAAGATCAATCTAGGTTTATGTTTTTCATGGAATGTTCTTCCCTTCCCTATATGTGTTTCAGCGTGTTTGATAGTTGGAGTAGGGAGGGAAGGGCTGTGCCCTTCATTTATGTGTCATTGGGCTGGGCTTTGGGAACAATACGGGCTTAGCTCACCCAATTCGGCTGGTTCGGCCCAATCTTGGGTCAAATACTTTAAAATTAGTGTCGAAATTCTTGTTTTAATTTTCTCTATCATATTAAACCATTAAAATCACATTTCTTATTTCCTAGAATAAATTCTAATTTTTGAGTTAATTATTTATTAATTAACCGTATTTTATATTCTACTCTTTAACAAAAATTTTTGCCCTCAAAATATCACTTGCCACGCGAGTTTATGAAAGTAACCCATATTCTTCATTCAGCCCATTTTTGCTGCCGCACTCTAATTCACCTATCTCTAAAAGATTAACCATTTTCCCATTGTTTAAGTAAAACTAAATTTGGTATGATTAATATCCTACACATCGTAATTAGGTTTAGTTCTAAGTTAGACACTGATGAGCGGATATTTTATTCACTTTTTAGGTTCATTTTCTTAGTGTTTTCAGTACATTTTATCAAGTTTTATTATGTTTTACTAGGTTTTAGTGCAAAATTCACTTCTTGAATGCTACTTTGAGTTTTTGTATTTTTCGTATGATTTTAGGTGATTTTTGGATGAAAATGGCAAGTTTTGGCAAAGTCTAGTTCAGAGGTTAAGAAAGGATAGCAGATGTTATCAAATCCTGACCTCCATCTATTTGAACGAGTATTTCTAGAGCTACAAAGGCCCAATTAATGCACTCTCAATGGCGTTGGAAAGCTAACTTTTAGAGCTTTCCAGCAATATATAATAATCTATACCTTTCATTGGAAATGACTACCTGGTAGCGCGAAATTGTGATCACCACAACTTCGCACAACTAACCAGCAAGTGCACTGGGTCGTCCAAGTAATACCTTACGTGAGTAAGGGTCGATCCCATGGAGATTGTTAGTATGAAGCAAGCTATGGTCATCTTGTAAATCTTAGTCAGGCAAACTCAAATGTATAATGGTGATGAACGCATAAAACATAAAGATAAAGATAGAGATACTTATGTAATTCATTGGTAGGAACTTCAGATAAGCGCATGAAGATGCCTTCCCTTCCGTCTCTCTGCTTTCCTACTGTCTTCATCCAATCCTTCTTATTCCTTTCCATGGCAAGCTTGTGTAGGGTTTCACCGTTGTCAATGGCTACCTCCCATCCTCTCAGTGAAAACGTTTGCCTATGCTCTGTCACAGCATGGGGTAATCAGCTGTCGGTTCTCGGTCAGGCCGGAATAGAATCCAACGATTCTTTTGCGTCTGTCACTAACGCCCCGCCTGCTAGGAGTTTGAAGCACGTCACAGTCATTCAATCATTGAATCCTACTCAGAATACCACAGACAAGGTTTAGACCTTCCGGATTCTCTTGAATGCCGCCATCAGTTCTTGCCTATACCACAAAGATTCCAGTTAAAGAATCCAAGAGATATTCACTAGAGCCTTGGTTGCTTGTAGAACAAAAGTGGTTGTCAGTCACCTTGTTCATAGGTGAGAATGATGATGAGTGTCACGGATTATCACATTCATCAAGTTGAAGAACAAGTGATATCTTGGACAAGGAACAAGCGGAATTGAATAGAAGAACAATAGTAATTGCATTAATACTCGAGGTACAGCAGAGCTCCACACCTTAATCTATGGTGTGTAGAAACTCCACCGTTGAAAATACATAAGAACAAGGTCTAGGCATGGCCGTGAGGCCAGCCTCCCAATGATCTAAGAACTAGATGTCCAAAGATGAAAATACAATATTAAAAGGTCCTATTTATAGAGAACTAGTAGCCTAGGGTGTACAGAGATGAGTAAATGACATAAAAATCTACTTCCGGGCCCACTTGGTGTGTGCTTGGGCTGAGCAAAGAAGAAATTTCGTGTAGAGACTCTTCTTGGAGTTAAACGCCAGCTTTTATGCCAGTTTGGGCGTTTAACTCCCATTTAGGTGCCAGTTCCGGCGTTTAACGCTGGAATTTCTGAGGGTGACTTTGAACGCCGGTTTGGGCCATCAAATCTTGGGCAAAGTATGGACTATCATATATTGCTGGAAAGCCCAGGATGTCTACTTTCCAACGCCGTTGAGAGCGCGCCAATTGGGCTTCTGTAGCTCCAGAAAATCTACTTCGAGTGCAGGGAGGTCAGAATCCAACAGCATCTGCAGTCCTTTTCAGTCTCTGAATCAGATTTTTGCTCAGGTCCCTCAATTTCAGCCAGAAAATACCTGAAATCACAGAAAAACACACAAACTCATAGTAAAGTCCAGAAAAATGAATTTTAACTAAAAACTAATAAAAAGTATACTAAAAACTAACTAAAACTACTAAAAACATACTAAAAACAATGCCAAAAAGCGTATAAATTATCCGCTCATCACAACACCAAACTTAAATTGTTGCTTGTCCCCAAGCAACTGAAAATCAAATAAGATAAAAAGAAGAGAATATACTATAGACTCCAAATTATCAATGAAACTTAGCTCCAAATTAGATGAGCGGGACTAGTAGCTTTTTGCCTCCGAACAGTTTTGGCATCTCACTTTATCCTTTGAAATTCAGAATGATTGGCTTCTTTAGGAACTCAGAATCCAGATAGTGTTATTGATTCTCCTAGTTAAGTATGATGATTCTTAAACACAGCTACTTATTGAGTCTTGGCTGTGGCCCAAAGCACTCTGTCTTCCAGTATTACCACCGGATACATACATGCCACATACACATAATTGGGTGAACCTTTTCAGATTGTGACTCAGCTTTGCTAAAGTCCCCAATTAGAGGTGTCCAGGGTTCTTAAGCACACTCTTTTTGCCTTGGATCACAACTGTATTTCTTTCTTTTTCTTTTCTTTTTCTTTCTCCCCTTTTTTTCTTTTTCGTTTTTCTCCTTCTCTTTTTTTTTTTTTGTATTCACTGCTTTTTCTTGCTTCAAGAATCATTTTTATGATTTTTCAGATCCTCAGTAACATGTCTCCTTTTTCATCATTCTTTCAAGAGCCAACAATTTTAACATTCATGAACAACAAATTCAAAAGACATATGCACTGTTCAAGCATACATTCAGAAAACAAAAAGTATTGTCACCACATCAAACTAATTAAGCTAGTTTTAAAGATGAATTTGAAATCCTGTACTTCTTGTTCTTTTGTGATTAAAAACGGTTTTCATTTAAGAAAGGTGATGGATTCATAGGACATTCATAACTTTAAGGCATAGACACTAAGACACTAATGATCACAAGACACAAACATGGACAAACATAAGCATAAATTTTCGAAAAACAGAAAAATAAAGAACAAGGAGATTAAAGAACGGGTCCACCTTAGTGATGGCGGCTTGTTCTTCCTCTTGAAGGTCTTTATGGAGTGCTTGAGCTCCTCAATGTTTCTTCCTTGTCTTTGTTGCTCCTCTCTCATGATTCTTTGATCTTCTCTAATTTCATGGAGGAGAATGGAGTGTTCTTGGTGCTCCACCCTTAGTTGTCCCATGTTGGAACTCAATTCTCCTAGGGAGGTGTTGATTTGCTCCCAGTAGTTTTGTGGAGGAAAGTGCATCCCTTGAGGCATCTCAGGGATTTCATGATGAGTGGGGTCTCTTGTTTGCTCCATCCTTTTCTTAGTGATGGGCTTGAGGTCATGCCTTCTCAGTTGAACCGGCTTCCCTCTTGAATCTCTCTTTCATTGAACGCCCTCTTCATAAATGTCTATGAGGACTTGGTCCAACCTTTGATCAAAGTTGACCCTTTTTGAGTTTGAAAGGGATCTCAGGGATCACCTTCTTCATGGCCCCAACTTCATAGAAGTGGTCTTGATGCACCCTTGAGATGAATCTCTCCATCTCCCATGACTCGGAGGAGGAGGCTTTTGCCTTCCCTTTCCTCTTTCTAGAGGTTTCTCCGGCCTTGGATGCCATAAATGGTTATGGAAAAACAAAAAAGCAATGCTTTTACCACACCAAACTTAAAAGGTTTGCTCGTCCTCGAGCAAAAGAAGAAAGAAGAGAGTAGAAGAAGAAGAAATGAGGAAGAAGGAAATGGCTTTTGTGTTCGGCCAAAGAGGGGGAGAAGTGGTGTTTAGGTTGTGTGAAAATGAAGGGGTGAAGAAGGGTATATATAGGAGAGGGGGTGGGTAAGGTTCGGTCAAGTGAGGGTGGGTTTGGGTGGGAAAGTGGTTTGAATTTGAATGGTAAGGTAGGTGGGGTTTTATGAAGGATGGATGTGAGTGGTGAAGAGAAAGATGGGATTTGATAGGTGAAGGGTTTTTTTGGGGAAGAGGTAGGGAGGTGATTGGTGAATGGGTGAAGAAGAGAGAGAGAGTGTGGTGGGGTTGGTGGGGATCCTGTGGGGTCCACAGATCCTGTGGTGTCAAGAAAAAGTCATCCCTGCACCAAATGGCATTCAAAATCACGTTTTGAGCCATTTCTGGCGTTAAACGCCGGGCTGGTGCCCATTCCTGGCGTTTAACGCCAGGTTCTTGCCCTTTTCTGGCGTTTAACGCCAGTCTGGTGCCCCTTTCTGGCGTTAAACGCCCAGAATGGTGCCAGACTGGGCGTTAAACGCCCAACTGCTAGCCTCACTGGCGTTTAAACGCCAGTGGGTTCTTCCTCCAGGGTGTGCTATTTTTCTTCCTGTTTTTCATTCTGTTTTTGCTTTTTCAATTGATTTTGTGACTTCTCACGATCATCAACCAACAAAAAACATAAAATAACAAAAGAAAATAGTCAAAATATAACATTGGGTTGCCTCCCAACAAGCGCTTCTTTAATGTCAGTAGCTTGACAGGTGGCTCTCATGGAGCCTCACAAATGATCAGAGCAATGTGGGAACCTCCCAACACCAAACTTAGAGTTTGAATGTGGGGGTTCAACACCAAACTTAGAGTTTGGTTGTGGCCTCCCAACACCAAACTTAGAGTTTGACTGTGGGGGCTCTGTTTGACTCTGATTTGAGAGAAGCTCTTCATGCTTCCTCTCCATGGTGACAGAGGGATATCCTTGAGCCTTAAACACAAAGGATTCTTCATTCACTTGAATGATCAGTTCGCCTCTATCAACATCAATCACAGCCTTTGCTGTGGCTAGGAAGGGTCTGCCAAGGATGATGGATTCATCCATGCACTTCCCAGTCTCTAGGACTATGAAATCAGCAGGGATGTAATGGTCTTCAATCTTTACCAGAATATCCTCTACAAGTCCATGAGCTTGTTTTCTTGAGTTGTCTGCCATCTCTAATGAGATTCTTGCAGCTTGCACCTCAAAGATCCCTAGCTTCTCCATTACAGAGAGAGGCATGAGGTTTACACTTGACCCTAAGTCACACAGAGCCTTCTTGAAGGTCATGGTGCCTATGGTACAAGGTATTGAAAACTTCCCAGGATCTTGTCTCTTTTGAGGTAATTTCTGCCTAGACAAGTCATCCAGTTCTTTGGTGAGCAAAGGGGGTTCATCCTCCCAAGTCTCATTTCCAAATAACTTGTCATTTAGCTTCATGATTGCTCCAAGGTATTTAGCAACTTGCTCTTCAGTGACATACTCGTCCTCTTCAGAGGAAGAATACTCATCAGAGCTCATGAAAGGCAGAAGTAAGTCCAATGGAATCTCTATGGTCTCATTTTGAGCCTCAGATTCCCATGGTTCCTCATTGGGGAACTCAGTGGAGGTCAGTGCACGCCCATTGAGGTCTTCCTCAGTGGCGTTCACTTCCTCTCCTTCCTCTCCAAATTCGGCCATGTTGATGGCCTTGCACTCTCCTTTTGGATTTTTTTCTGTATTGCTTGGGAGAGTACTAGGAGGGAGTTCAGTAACTTTCTTGCTCAGCTGTCCCACTTGTGCCTCCAAATTCCTAATGGAGGACCTTGTTTCAGTCATGAAACTTTGAGTGGTTTTGATTAGATCAGAGACCATGGTTGCTAAGTCAGAGGGGTTCTGCTTAGAATTCTCTGTCTGTTGCTGAGAAGATGATGGAAAAGGCTTGCCATTGCTAAACCTGTTTCTTCCACCATTATTGTTGTTGAAACCTTGTTGAGGTCTCTCTTGATTCTTCCATGAGAAATTTGGATGATTTCTCCATGAAGAATTATAGGTGTTTCCATAGGGTTCTCCTAGGTAATTCACCTCTTCCATTGAAGGGTTCTCAGGATCATAGGCTTCTTCTTCAGATGAAGCATCCTTAGTACTGCTTGGTGCATTTTGCATTCCAGACAGACTTTGAGAAATCAAATTGACTTGTTGAGTCAATATCTTGTTCTGATCCAGAATGGCATTCAGAGCATCAATCTCAAGAACTCCTTTCTTCTGATTAGTCCCATTGTTCACAGGATTCCTTTCAGAAGTGTACATGAATTGGTTATTTGCAACCATCTCAATTAGCTCTTGAGCTTCTGTAGGCGTCTTCTTCAGATGAAGAGATCCTCCAGCAGAGCTATCCAAAGACATCTTGGATAGTTCAGAGAGACCATCATAGAAAATACCTATGATGCTCCATTCAGAAAGCATGTCAGAAGGACATTTTCTGATCAATTGTTTGTATCTTTCCCAAGCTTCATAGAGGGATTCTCCATCCTTCTGTCTGAAGGTTTAGACTTCCACTCTAAGCTTACTCAATTTTTGAGGTGGAAAGAACTTTGCCAAGAAGGCATTGACTAGCTTTTCCCATGAGTCCAGGCTTTCTTTAGGTTGTGAGTCCAACCATGTCCTAGCTCTGTCTCTTACAGCAAAAGGGAATAGCATAAGTCTGTAGACCTCAGGGTCAACCCCATTAGTCTTGACAGTGTCACAGATTTGCAAGAATTCAGCTAAGAACTGATGAGGATCTTCCAATGGAAGTCCATGGAACTTGCAATTCTGTTGCATTAGAGAAACTAATTGAGGCTTAAGCTCAAAGTTGTTTGCTCCAATGGCAGGGATAGAGATGCTTCTCCCATAGAAGTCGGGAGTAGGTGCAGTAAAGTCACCCAGCACCTTCCTTGCATTGTTGTTGTTTTCGGCTGCCATGGGTTCTTCTTCCTTGAAGAATTCGGTCAGGTCCTCTAAAGAGAGTTGTGCTTTGGCTTCTCTTAGCTTTCTCTTCAAGGTCCTTTCAGGTTCAGGGTCAGCCTCAACAAGAATGCTTTTGTCTTTGCTCCTGCTCATAAGAAAGAGAAGAGAACAAGAATGTGTGGAATCCTCTATGTCACAGTATAGAGATTCCTTGAGGTGTCAGAAGAAAAGAAAAACAGAAGAAAGAGGTAGAAGAATTCGAACTTGATCAGATAGAGTTTGAATTGTGCATTTAAGAAGGAGTGGTACTCCATAGATAGAAGGATGTGGGAAGAGGGGAAGAGGGTTTTCGAAAATTAAGTTAAAGAGTTTTTTAAAATCATTTTGAAAAATTGATTGATAATTTTCGAAAACTCACAGTGGAAAAGGAATCAAGTGATTTTTGAAAAAGATTTTGAAATTAGAAGTCAAAAAGATTTGATTGAAAACTATTTTGAAAAAGATGAGGTTAAGAAGATATGATTGGTTTTAAAAAAATGTGATTGAGAAGATATGATTTGAAAACAATTTTAAAAAGATTTGATTTTAAAAATTAATACCTTGGCTAACAAGAAAAGATATGATTCAAACATTAAACCTTTCTCAACAGAAAAGGCAACATACTTGAAATGTTCAATCAAATCATTAATTGTTAGCAAGTATCTTTGAAAAAGGAAAGAAATTGATTTTGAAAACATTTGATTGAAAAGATATGATTTTGAAAAAGATTTGATTTTGAAAAACTTTGAAAACTTGAAAGAAAATTGATTTGAAAACAAAATCCTCCCCCTTGTGCCATCCTGGCGTTAAACGCCCAGAATGGTATCCATTCTGGCGTTTAACGCCCAAAATGCTACCTTTTTGGGCGTTAAACGCCCAACCAGGTACCCTGGCTGGCGTTTAAACGCCAGTCTGTCCTTCTTCACTGGGCGTTTTGAACGCCCAGCTTTTTCTGTGTAATACCTCTGCTGTATGTTCTGAATCTTCAATTCTCTGTATTTTTGACTTGAGAAGACACAAATTAAAAATATTTTTGGATTTTTAATAATCAAAATGCAACTAAAATCAAATAACAATGCATGCAAGACACCAAACTTAGCAGTTTGTATACTACTGACACTAATGAGAATGTATATGAGACACACAAAACACTCAAGTCAAGAGAATTCAAAGATCAGAGCAAGAAATAATCAAGAATTACTTGAAGATCCTTAAGACACATGAATGAATGCATGCAATTGACACCAAACTTAAGATGAGACACTAGACTCAAACAAGAAATTTTTGGATTTTATGATTTTGTAATTTTTTTTTAGTGTTTTTTCGAAAATTAAGTGAAAAAGGAAATAAAGGTATCAAAATTCTTAATGAGAATTCCAGGAATCATGCAATGTTAGTCTAAAGCTTTAGTCTAAAGGAATTAGACATAGCTAGCTAAGCTTCAGCAGGACATTGCATTCAAGAGCTAAATTGATGATGATCAATCAGCTTTGGTGATGATAAGAACATCACCTTGAAACACTATAATTCATTCTTAAGAACTCTGAAAAAAAAAATACCTAATCTAAGCAACAAGATGAACCGTCAGTTGTCCATACTCGAACAATCCCCGGCAACGGCGCCAAAAACTTGGTAGCGCGAAATTGTGATCACCACAACTTCGCACTACTAACCAGCAAGTGCACTGGGTCGTCCAAGTAATACCTTACGTGAGTAAGGGTCGATCCCACGGAGATTGTTAGTATGAAGCAAGCTATGGTCATCTTGTAAATCTTAGTCAGGCAAACTCAAATGTATAATGGTGATGAACGCATAAAACATAAAGATAAAGATAGAGATACTTATGTAATTCATTGGTAGGAACTTCAGATAAGCGCATGAAGATGCCTTCCCTTCCGTCTCTCTGCTTTCCTACTGTCTTCATCCAATCCTTCTTATTCCTTTCCATGGCAAGCTTGTGTAGGGTTTCACCGTTGTCAATGGCTACCTCCCATCCTCTCAGTGAAAACGTTTGCCTATGCTCTGTCACAGCATGGGGTAATCAGCTGTCGGTTCTCGGTCAGGCCGGAATAGAATCCAACGATTCTTTTGCGTCTGTCACTAACGCCCCGCCTGCTAGGAGTTTGAAGCACGTCACAGTCATTCAATCATTGAATCCTACTCAGAATACTACAGACAAGGTTTAGACCTTCCGGATTCTCTTGAATGCCGCCATCAGTTCTTGCCTATACCACAAAGATTCCAGTTAAAGAATCCAAGAGATATTCACTAGAGCCTTGGTTGCTTGTAGAACAAAAGTGGTTGTCAGTCACCTTGTTCATAGGTGAGAATGATGATGAGTGTCACGGATCATCACATTCATCAAGTTGAAGAACAAGTGATATCTTGGACAAGGAACAAGCGGAATTGAATAGAAGAACAATAGTAATTGCATTAATACTCGAGGTACAGCAGAGCTCCACACCTTAATCTATGGTGTGTAGAAACTCCACCGTTGAAAATACATAAGAACAAGGTCTAGGCATGGCCGTGAGGCCATCCTCCCAATGATCTAAGAACTAGATGTCCAAAGATGAAAATACAATATTAAAAGGTCCTATTTATAGAGAACTAGTAGCCTAGGGTGTACAGAGATGAGTAAATGACATAAAAATCCACTTCCGGGCCCACTTGGTGTGTGCTTGGGCTGAGCAAAGAAGAAATTTCGTGTAGAGACTCTTCTTGGAGTTAAACGCCAGCTTTTATGCCAGTTTGGGCGTTTAACTCCCATTTAGGTGCCAGTTCCGGCGTTTAACGCTGGAATTTCTGAGGGTGACTTTGAACGCCGGTTTGGGCCATCAAATCTTGGGCAAAGTATGGACTATCATATATTGCTGGAAAGCCCAGGATGTCTACTTTCCAACGCCGCTGAGAGCGCGCCAATTGGGCTTCTGTAGCTCCAGAAAATCCACTTCGAGTGCAGGGAGGTCAGAATCCAACAGCATCTGCAGTCCTTTTCAGTCTCTGAATCAGATTTTTGCTCAGGTCCCTCAATTTCAGCCAGAAAATACCTGAAATCACAGAAAAACACACAAACTCATAGTAAAGTCCAGAAAAGTGAATTTTAACTAAAAACTAATAAAAAATATACTAAAAACTAACTAAAACTACTAAAAACATACTAAAAACAATGCCAAAAAGCGTATAAATTATCCGCTTATCACTGCCCAAAATGGGTGTTGAACGCCCAACTTACCACCTTTCTGGCGTTCAACGCCCCATAAGGACCAAGGCCAGCGTTGAATGCCTAAAACTGGCATTCAACGCCACCTAGGGAGTACCAAGGCAGCATGGACACTCCCTAGTGGGCGTTCAACACCCACTCATCCAAGTTAGACACCAGCTCAGCCCAAACACTCACCAAGTGGCCCAAAAGTGGATTTTTGCACCTTTCTGCTTAGTTTATCTCATTTTTGTAATTTTTAATTATTAGAATAGTATATATAGGCGATGATCTCCCATGTTTAGGATCTTCAGTCTCTTAGAACTTATCACACTTTATTTTCTGTAAAATATGAGCGGCTAAACCTCCTAGGTTAAGGATAAGAGCTCTGCTCATTCCTATGGATTAATATTATTACTTTTCTACTTTAATACATATTTGATTCTATTCTATGATGCATTGTTGTTCTTCATCTTTATGAATTTGGGGTGGAACAAAAGTATGACGCCCTCTTCTACATGAGTTCTGCACGAGTCCTGACTCGGATAGTATTGAACTACAGCTTGAGAGTACATCACAGGTTCCAACAAGTTATTTGGGCTAATTGGGATACATGACATGAAATCTCGTTAGTCATGGGTAATTGAGGTCCCTGTGGCGCTAAGGCTAAAATCATAGAGCTTCATTATCTGATCCGAAAGATCTAACCTTGTCTGTTGCATTTTGTGTAGGATCATCAGAGATTGAATTACGTGAGCTTCACTTTCGTCCAGATTGACTGACTTGTTCGGGCATTTGGTTTGGATCAGAGGAGATTAATGACCACTACCCCTGGCTTAATCACTTACAGCCTTGCCATTGAATGAATCACTCATTGTTAAAGTAGTCAGTAAGAAGTATCAATCCGAAAGAACAAGCATCTCTGAGGCCTTAACTAATCTCTTACTATTATTTTTACGTCAATTCTTTATTGCTTCCGTTATTGTTTTGTTTATGCGCCTACAACAACAACAATCAACTTTCTATTTGCCTGACTAAGATCTGTAGGATAACCAAAGCTTGCTCAATCCGACAATCCTCATGGGATTCGACCTTCACTCACTTGAGGTATTACTTGGACGACCGGTTCACTTGCCGGTTCAATTGTGCGAGTTTTATTTTTGTGCACCAGACACCCCCTGTCCTAATTTGTTCTTTCCGTCTTATGTATGATCAGATGTAAGGTCTCTATCTCCTATAGCATAATTAAAATTTTCAGTTATCAGGTTCACAGTTACCTCCACCTCGTTGCAACTGACCAGCATCCTGAGTCCTTTCATGTGGACAGTATCGAGAGATATGCCATACTTCTCCACAATGGTAACATGGTCCTAGTCCATTGTTATGCTACCTATCTGGAAGGTAGTTCCCAATTCTCTTGAATTCTTGACCTCTTGGTGCCAAATTCTAATTGTGGCCTCTTTAGTAGAACTCCTAGTTATCATTTTCTACTACAACAACCTTTCTCACATATTCCTTAGCCACTATGCTCTTATTCACAAGCTTGGAGAAGACTCTAATTTCCATCGGTGCAACAGAGCTTAGAATGTCGCTCCGAAGTCCTCCTTCGTACTTAATAAACTTCCATTAAGCAAAGTCTTCTGGAGCACCTTGGCAGATTCGAGAAAACCTACACAACTCTTCAAACTTATTGGTGTACTCCGCAACTGTCATCTGACCCTGCTTGAACTGCAGCAGCTCAAGCACCTTAGCTTTCCTGATTGAACTGGGAAAGTACTTCCTATAAAACTCGGTTCGAAAAACTCCCCAAGGTATCACAACACCATCTAGTTGTAGAATTCATTGCGTTTCTTACCACCAGTACTGTGCTTCACCCATCAGCTGATAAGCTGCAAATTCCACCCATTGCTTTTCAGGGACCTACTGTGCTTGTAAAGCCCTCTCCATTGCTTAAAACCAATTGTCGGCCTCAATGGGGTTGGTAGTTCTGCTGAAGGTCAAAGGATGTACTTTTAAGAAGGTTGACAAGGTCATCGGCCCATTCTCCCCGTTTTCGCCATTTCCATCGATACTTTGATTCCCTAGGGCCGCAGTCGTTGCCTGCATAGCCGCAGCCATGAAGTTTGCAGGGTTGTTCGCATTCGCCTCGGGTTCCTTATTTTGATTCCTACCTCTCCCTCGATCACGACCGCGTCCACGAGTCGACATCTGGTTCTTGTTCACACCAAACAAGAGATACCAAGGTGATCAGTCTCAATATCGCAAGTCTAGTGTTTCAAAGCCCCAAATGCATGCTCATGGACATTCATGCCACATATATCAGTCATATAACCTAATTTAGCATGTATAAACACTCAGAGTATACCCAAAAGCATAGTCAGTCCGTCCTTCAGGCTCTTCAGGAATGAACTGCTCTAATACCATAATGTAACACCTTACCACACAGAGCTTTACACCTAGGATGTAAAACAGAGGTGGCGAGGCACTATGACCTCTAAAAGAAAATATATTTATATATTATAGGAAGGATATTCTAATTTAGGAGCCTTTGAAGAAATGGGTAAAGCAAAAATCGGTAAAACAAAAAGTGCAAAGCTCACGGAGCGATAAGGTAAACGAAACAAGATAGAGCAAGCTAACAAGATTATATCTTAAAAGTTCCAAAATATAGATAACAAAACTCAAAACTCGGCTCGCAAAGATAAACCGGCTCGAGCACATAAGTATATCTATACATATAAGTAGATAGGAAATGCAAAAGAACCCAAAATACAAAGTTATAGAGCCTGTTTCTCCAAAATAACCACTAAGGGGAGGCTTATACATAAAATACATAAGCAGTAGAGATATTAAGTATCTAAATAAATACATATAACCAAAAAGAGCCCCAAAAGATAAGGATCTTTGCTAATCAGAAGCTTCCAGCATGCCTCAACGAGGTGCCGCCTGACCTGCATATGAAAACTACAAAGTTCACATGGGTGAGAACCGGAGGTTCTCAGCATGGTAACAGTTCCCACATATCTAACATATAATGTCCTGAAAAAGCCGAAGGCAATCTTAGAACATCTGACAATAGATTTAAACTTAAAACCAACATTTAAGATCACAAAATAAGGTAAGGTATCTAAAGAGTTCTAACTTATCTTCTAACTTAACCCCTAACATCATCACCTTTCCTCCAATCTTCCGAAACTCCGATAGAATCCTATAGACAAACAAAGCAGACAAAGCAAACATAAGTGGAAGGCAGGTACAACAAGAAAATCATATAGCAAGTAAGTATAGTAATTTCACAAAGGCAATCCCAAATAATGCAAACTCAAACAAAATAGACAGATGCGTATGATGCATGCCGCCGTGAGCTCACGTGTCGGTTACTTTGCCAGAACCCGACACATCTGGTAGCGAACCCATATATCATCTCTCTGATATGCCTCCAAACTTTTGGGATATAGTGCCTGTTACACTCTCGGGATATAATGCCCGTCACACTCATGGGATATAGTGTCCGTCGCATTTTCTGAGACAAAGTACTCCCACACTCTTAGGATATAGCACCCGCCTTGTCACGCTCTTGGGATATAGTGCCCATCACACTTATGGGATATAGTGCCTGACACATTTTCTAGGGTAAGGTACTCCTACACTCTTGGGATATACCGTTCGACATGCCACGCTCTTAGAATATAGTGCCCGTCACACTCATAGGATATAGTGCCCGTCACACCTTACAATAGAGAAAAACTTACACATTGACATCATGAACATAGTCTCAATTAGAGATGGCAATGGGTCCCCATGTCCCCGCCCCACGCCCTCGCCTCCAAAAACCCTCCCCATCCCTGCACCGTCCCCGTGATGGGTAACGGGGACCCCGTACCTGCCGGATATTCAGATATCCACGGGTTTGGAAGAAACGAATAAGAAAAAAAACAAAAATCCAGTGAACAAAAATCCAGTGCATACTGAATAAGAAAAAATGAACAAAAATCCAATAAACAATACATACCAATAACTCAGTATTATAATCAAATGTTTCAGTTTTACAGTATGAATTCAAACCCTAAATTTAGTTTCACAGCAAAAACTCTAACTCTATACCCAAATTTATCAATTAACAGAATCCAAACCTTAAACCTAAATCCAATTTCACATTAAGAGAATCCAAATTCTAAACCTAAATCTAATTTCACATCAACAAAATTCAAAATTTAATCTCAATTTCATAACAATTTCATCAAATAAAAATCAAAACATATATATTCTCAAATCTCAGTTAATAGAAAATCAAAACATTCAACTTACTAAAGAGTCGTTGTTGTCTTTGTTGAGTAGAGGCGATGCAGAGTCCTTGTGGAGCAGAAGCGTCGTGGTGCAGAGACATTGCTGAAGTAGAGTTGCCATCGATGACGATGCAGATCTGAGGCTTTGTTGCGAAGAGAGGTAGAGGAGTTGTGAAACGGAGACAGAGGCATCGTGAAGCAGAAGAAGAGGCGACGTGAAGCTATGAGCAACAAACAGTGAGCGACGTAGTGAGAAGAAGAAAGTGAGAAACAGCTGCGATGGGGGAAGGTCAGGGACGATGATGTGAAGGACTCAGAAGGAGGAGGCCAACAACGAAGTAAAAAGGAAGATTGGAAGAAGTACTAAAGGAGGAGGTGACAAGTGCTGGAGAAGATTGAGTGAGGGAGAGGCTCGGATAGAGAGAGAAGTGAGAAGAGCGGCGCAAAGAGTGTGATTTGGGGTTGGGGTAGGGTTTCAACGTATAAATATATATAAGCATATTTTTGTAATTTTAATCTTACGGGTATTAAATGGGTACCCATGGGGCAGGTACCTCTCCCTTTGCCACCGTCCCATTTACTACACGGGTACCCGTACCCGCCCTCTACAGGGAAAAAATACTCCCCAAACCTACTCCTCGGCCGGTAAATCTCTGCATACCTGCCTCAATCATCACATTCATTCATAGTAATTCATAATCATTTTACAACCATTCATCATTGCTATGGCATCACATATACTTCATGTATTCACATTTTTCTTATATAAGTCATTCTTACCAACCTTACTTCACCACCAAGATACCTGCTCTTCCTTATCTTCATCTTATTACTAGGTCTAGTACTAAGGTCTAGGGCTAAAAGAGTGAAAATAGAGGTTTAGAGGTTTAAAATTGGGTATAAAATACAAAATATTCATTTGCTGAAAAACAGGGCTATGTGTACACATGTCATATGTATGCATACGCATACGTGAAATTTTGCCCAGGTCACGCGTACGCATAGGCCATACATACGCGTGAGTGTGCGTTTGGACCAAGACGCATACGCATTACCTTTCCCGTGTACGCATACGCATCAAACAGAATCGAATGTTTGTGTACGAGGGCTTTCACATACGCAAATACCCCAGGTCATGCGTAGACATGGGCCACGCGTATGCGTGAGCATACATTTTTGCCCATTTTCGTCCGCGTATGGAATGTATGCATACACATACAATGTAGCAGCACCAAAAAGTCGCTAAGTCCAAATTTTTCAGTTTACACACCAAACTTTGATCGAGCATAACTTCCTCATTTTAAAACGTTTTTCCTCCTTTCTTCAAACGGCTGATAAACCCCATATTTAGGATTTATCTTGTGTTGAATTTAGAGGGTTTTGTCAACCTTTCTCCCATTTATCCAATGAAATAGCATGGTTTTGTAAATTCTCCTTTAATTGTGCTTTAGAGGGAAAACATGCTTTTTAGGTCCTTAATTGTTTAATCTTGATTTACCTTTGATTCCATTAGATGCCTTGATATGTTTGTTAAGTGATTTCAGATTTAGCAAAAAAATATTGGATAAAGGGAATAAAGGAAAAGCATGTAAAAATGGAGAACTAATGAAGAAATGAAGGAATCGCAAAAGCTGTCAAGACAACCTCTTCGCACTTAATTGGCCATAACTTGAGCTACAGAGGTCTAAATGATACGGTTTTAGTTGTGTTGGAAAGCTAACATCCGGGGCTTCGAAATGATATAAGATTTGCTATAGTTGCTACACGTATGGTGACGCGTACGCGCACTGTACGCGCACGCGTCATTGCTGCCATATGATCCACTTAAAGCAATACGTGGCTAGCGAATTCTAAAGCCTTGTGGGCCCAATCCCACTCATTTCTGATGCTATTTAAGCCAAGGATTGAAGAGGAACCAACATACCTTAGACATCTAGTTACCATTAGTTTAGTTTAGCTTAGTTTTGGAGGGAAAGTTAGTTTTAGAGAGAAAAGCTCTCACTTCTCTCTAGGATTACGATTAGGATTTGGTTTAGTTCTTAGATCTAGGTTTTCATTCATCTTCTTCTACTTTTATCTTTCAATTCCTTTTTGTTACATTCATTCTTCTATTCTTTTGCTGTAATTTTCTTTATGTTGTTTCTATATTTTGTTGTAGATCTACTCTTGTTTATTCTCTTTTCTTTCAATTCAATTCAAGGTAATTCATAATAATTGTGTTTCCTTTGATTGTTGTTGTTAATTCCTTTCAATAATTTTTGTTAGATTCTCTTCTTGTTGCCAATTTGCTTTGCTTTTCTTTTGTACCTTCCAAGTATTTGATGAAATGCTTGGTTGGGTTTTAGTGTAGGTTTTGTTCCTCTTGGCTTTGGTTGAGTAATTAGTGACTCTTGAGTTATCTAATTCCTTTGTTGATTGATAATTAGAAGTTGCTAATTGATTTGAATGCCTCTAAAGCTAGTCTTTCCTTTAGGATTTGATTAGGACTTGAGGAATCAAATTGATTCATCCACTTGACTTTCCTCCATAGTTAGAGGTTAACTAGGTGGGAGCAATGGACAATTTGTTGTCACAATTGAGGAGGATAACTAGGATAGGACTTCTAGTTCTCATATCTTGACAATAGCTTTGTTAGTTGTTAGTTTATTTTCTTTGCCATTTATAATTCTTGTCTAAAATCTCAAAAACCCCAAAATAACTCATAACCAATAACAAGACACTTTATTGTAATTCCTAGGGAGAACGACTCGAGGTTCAATACTTCGGTTTATAAATTTACGGGTTTGTTACTTGTGACAAAGAATCTTTTGTATGAAGGGATTATTGTTGGTTTAGAAACTATACTTGCAACGAGACTTCAATAGTAAAATTCTAAACCGTCAAAAATCAAATCATCAAAATGGCGCCGTTGCCAGGGAATTGCAATGGTGTTATGTTATTGGTTATTGTACATATGTGAATAGTGTGAATATCTTGCTTTTTGCTTTGTTTACTAGTTGTAGAATTTTGTTTCTCTTGTTTTCTATTAGCTTTTGATTTTTGTTTTCTCTTTTCATCATGAATTCTCACTTTGGCTATGAGTGTGATTACAACTATGTTGTAGGTGATGAAAACTTCAATGAGAATGTGTATCAAGGATGGGACACTCAAAGGTGGGAGGAGCCATATGCATAAGATCAATCCTCATGGCAACAACCTCCACCAATGCACTATGAAGAAGAGCCAATTTTTGATGCACACCAATCCAATGGCTATGGTGAATCTCCTTATGACTTTCAAGAACCACCACCATATGCCTATGAGCCATATCCTCAACATAACCCTCAATCATACTCACAAGCCCCTTCTTACCAACTATCTTTATATGACCCTAATCCATATCCACCATACCAACCGCCTTTTGATCCATATGAGCTATACATAGTGCCACCACCATTCCAACATCAACATTTTTAAGAGCCACCCCCTCTATGTTATTACCAAGATGAATCACCTCCAATGTATGCAAATTTTCAACCACAAGATGAACACTACTTTCCACCATAACCTCCCATGGAAGAATATTCATGTCCTTCAATCCAAGAGCCCTATGACCCAACTCATGATATCCAAGAGGAACAAGAGTCAAGGGATCGTCTCAAGGAAGCATTGGATCAATTTCAAGCAACCATGGAGTATGTTGTGCAACAAGCGGAAAGAGTGGAAAACATTGAACCACCACAACTCTACCAAGAAGAACCACCTTCCTACTATGAACCCTTCTTCCAAAATGATGAACCCTTCCATCCACCCCAATCTCTAATGGATGAAACCTTTGGTATTCTTGTTCAAGGGCAAGAAGAGATGAAAAGGGATGTGCAAAATTTCATGGCCGCCTTGGATGCAGTAACAAATCAATTAGCCTCCCAATGCTTGAACACTTAAGGAACTCCCATGGCTACATGTGGAGAATCAAATGAAGAACATAGCATGAAGGAGAGATTGGAAACTCCGGTGGGAAATGAGGTAAGTCACTTTGTGTTGGAACAATTGGAGGAAGCTAGGATTGTTGAAGACAAGGAAGAAGTGGTAAAAGACTTAGGAGATGTGGAGCCTCCATAGGAACCTAGAGTTGAAGAAGACCCCTCCAAGAAGATTGAAATTGATGTTAAGGAGGGATGTGCACAACCTCCAAGGCATATTCCATATGAAGACTTGGATGGGATAGAACAAGAATTGAGTTCCCATGGCAATGAAGAGCAAGCATCAAATTCTAGTGGTGGTAGATCCTTTGAACTTGAAGAACCTTCTCCCGATGAGATGGAAAGCGTTGAGGAGGTAAATTTTTCTCGCCCTCCCTATTATGATTTGAGTAAGGGAAAAGGTTTAGATAAAATTGTTGAACAAAGGATTGAGATTAAGAGATCTTGTGAAGAGGTGGAAGTCCCTAGAAATAAAAGAACGGGGGTGGGTTATGCTTTGTCAAGATCTTTGGAAGCATCTTTGCCTAGGTTGCCATCTACTCCTTCACTTGAGTGGGTAAAATTCATTTCTATTAGCTTTATTGTCCCACTTGAGTATGGCTTGCTTGAAACGGATGGTCAACTTAGGATGCTTTGTGGGATGAAGCGTAAGCGAAAGATGTTTCATAGTTGGCGTTGCAAATCAAGGCTCATTTTGGTTGATACTTCAAGAGTTGAATACAAAGGTGGGAATAGTGCTCAAATACATGGGTCTAGGAGGATTGTTGGGCACTTCATAGAGAATTCACCTTGTTTACTACCCAGATGGACTAATAATAATGATCAACCTCAAGACGGGTGTGAAAACAAAGTGTGGGATCCCGGATTACAAGAAGAGGACCAACTTTGGGAGCCCCAAGCTTATGAAGAACTCTATCAAGACTTAGCTCAATCCATGAAGAATCTTGGGGCACAATAGAGAATCAAGCATTGGTGGGAGTTCCAAGATGAATTTAAGCTCAAGCCACCTTGAGAGGAGCTCCTCGTAAGTCCAACTTAAGGACAATAAATAAAAGTGCTAGGTGGGAGACACCCTACCATGGTAAACTCTTTTTATTCTCTTGTATATATACTTAATAAGTGATTTGAGTTGCCATTATAGGTAGTTTTCTTCTTTTTTATACTCTTATACATTTTGTTGTGATTGATAGGTTGTTATAGTGTATTTTGATTAGTCTAGATTGTTGTTAAAGTAGGTTACTTGAAGTATAAGTTTTGTTTTTGAAAATTTTTTGAAAACTTGAAGATTTTTGTTAAAATTGCATTTCAGTTGCTTTAGAATGTTTATAGGTTAGGAGAGTGTTAAATTGTGTTCTTATGCTTCTAAAAAAAGGGCATCGGCGCGCTAGCACGCTGTGCGCGCGCGCGCAGATTGCACTTCTGCAACTCCTGGTACAAAAACCAGAGAGTTGTGCGTACTTTGTGCTAGCATTGTGCTGGGAGCACAATCTTATCCACGCGTGAGCACGCTGTGCGCGCGCGTGGATTGTCCCTGCTGCATCCGCGCGTGAGCACGCTGTGCGCGTGCGCGAGGATTGTTCCTGCTGCATCCGCGCGTGAGCGCGCTGTGCACGCGCGCGCGGATTTGCTCCCTGCTTTTCTCCTTCCTCCTTTTTACTTCTTTCTTCTTTTCTTCTTCTTTCTTTCTATTTTTTTTCTTTTCTCTTCTTCCTCTCTTGGAAAATTTTTTGTTCTTTTAATATAAATAAAAAAATTTAATAATAATAATAAATAATAATAATAATATAATAATAATAAATAAATAAATAAATAAATAAATAAATAGATAAATAAAATACTAAAAAAAACAAATTTTTCTTTTTTTTCTTTTCTTCCATTTTCTTTTGTTTATTGCATTTGCATACTTTTATTCTTTGCATTTTAATTTTGTTTCTATAGTTTGTTCTCATTTTATTTTCTAAGCTTCTCATTTTAATAATGGTGTTGAACTCTTTTATTCAATTGTTGAGAATTTCTTGCATTATTTTGGTGCTTCATGACTTGTTACATTAATTGTAATATTTATCCACACACAAGATTAGTGCTTTAGTCCTTCCTAATTCATTATCCTTTGTTTTTGTACTTCTTCATCATTGAGTTAGGATGGGACCAAATGCTCTCATGTTTACCACTAATCTTGTTTGTGTCTATTCTTGTTTGATCTTGATGCTCAACATACTTTTCATGCTTTGACTTTACTCTTGCATTAAGTATTAGTTGATATGTCCTTTGCTTATATTGTTTGCTCACTCACATGTTGTAGCTACCATGTAGTAGAGAACCATACCCTTATTTGGCATTAGCCCCCGCCTATGTTCTATTTACTTTTATATCTTTGTTATAGGCTTAATTTTCTTTCTTTTTCTTTCCTTTTAGTTTGGCCACCAAGAAGGAAGAAAAGGAAAAGCTTTTAAAAGGGGCAACGAACAAGTCATCCACACAACCTTTCGAAAAAACTCATCAATTGTAGCAACCCATCCACTTTGCTCTTCTTTGCATGCACCGAGGACGGTGCAATCTTCAAGTGTGGGGAGGTCGTTCGACCGATCTCCATGGGTAACAATTTCCTTTTCAACACCAATTTTTTATTTTCTTTGTTAGATTAGCTATTTCATGGCATGATAGGTTGCATGTTTGTTAGAATTTGTACATATTCTTACCACTTCTTTCTTATTAGAACTACTTGGTTATGGTGATGATTTCTTTTCCAAGAAATTATTTTTTTAGGGCACCCTACCAATTTGAAAAAAAAATTTGTTGAACTTGCTTGAAAGAATTTATTTTGGAACATGGTTTTTGAGCTAAGAACACAAGCTTGTGAGATTTGAGCCTAATGATGTGGTTACATCTTATAACCACTTATTTTTCCTTCTTGTGTGCATTATTCTCTTTCTATGATTGTAATCTTTGATTTGTTTGATTCTTTATGTCCATTATTTTGTGTATTCAGGCATTTATATGATTGAGGCCATCATTTCATTAACTCACTTATCCAAATAGCCTACCTTTTATCTTCCATTGTTAGCCAACTTTGAACCTACGCTTAACCCACTTGTTCTTTAATTTAGCACATTACTAGCCTTAAAGCGAAAAACAATAAATGTCATTAATTTGGATCTTTGATTAGCTTAGGCTAGTGTGTGTGAGTATCATTCAAGTGTGGGAAACTTGGGACATTGGTTGAGTTAAAAGGATATTTTTGTTTTATATTTCTATATTTGGGAATCGGGTACATACTCATGCGTTAATTAAATGTAAGACCTTATGCATTGATAGTCTTGAAAGAAAGAAAAAAAAAAGAAAAATGAAAGAAAAAGAAAAAAAAGAAAAAAATGTAGATATCAAAAAGAAAATAAAAGAAAAATAGAAAAAAAAAGAAAAAAAATAAAAGGGGACAAAATACCCCAAAGTAAAGCTCAATAAAGAATCAATGCATAAGTGTTGTGAAATGAAAAGGAAATGCATGAGTATGTGAAAAAGTGAAAAATGGGTAGTTAGGTTAGAACTTAATTGTATATGATGTCATAGGTTAGGTGGGAAGTTTAAGCTTATCAAAGATTCAAATTTCAAGCTCACTTAACCAAATATGATCCTTACCTTGACCTTAACCCCATTACAACCTAAAAAAAAGACCTCATGATACATGTATGCATGCATTGAATAATTGTTGATTGTTAGAGGAAAAATAAATCTTGAAAAGCATGATCAGGAGAGAATTGAGAGAATCGACCCTACACACTTGAGCGACTAGAGTGCAAACACTTTCGGTGAGGGTTTGATGCTCAATTCCTTGATTCCCGGCTTTCATGAGCATTCTTCTTGCAAGCCTACTTGAACTTCATTTTGATATTTAAATTGGTAGGATTCATGAGTCATCATGGGACCTTAGCCCTACTTGTGCATGTATGTCTTGAAGGGTTAATTTATTTTTAACCAAGTAGGTAGAATCATTTTGCATTTAGTTGCATGCATATAGATAGGTGCATTTAGTTAGACCTCATTGAATAAATGTTGATATCCTTTGCTTTCTCTTGGTTTAAGCATGAGGACATGCTTGGTTTAAGTGTGGGGAGGTTGATAAACCCCATATTTAGGGTTTATCTTGTGTTGAATTTAGAGGGTTTTGTCAACTTTTCTCCCATTTATCCAATGAAATAGCATGGTTTTGTAAATTCTCCTTTAATTGTGCTTAAGAGGGAAAATATGCTTTTTAGGTCCTTAATTGTTTAATCTTGATTTACCTTTGATTCCATTAGATGCCTTGATATGTTTGTTAAGTGATTTCAGATTTAGGGGGCAAAGATTGGATAAAGGGAATAAAGGAAAAGCATGTAAAAATGGAGAACTAATGAAGAAATGAAGGAATCGCAAAAGCTGTCAAGCCAACCTCTTCGCACTTAATTGGCCATAACTTGAGCTATAGAGGTCCAAATGATGCGGTTTTAGTTGTGTTGGAAAGCTAACATCCGGGGCTTCGAAATGATATAAGATTTGCTATAGTTGCTACACGTATGGTGACGCGTACATGCACTGTACACGCACGCGTCATTGCTGCCATATGATCCACTTAAAGCAATACGTGGCTAGCGAATTCTAAAGCCTTGTGGGCCCAATCCAACTCATTTCTGATGCCATTTTAGCCAAGGATTGAAGGGGAACCAACATACCTTAGACATCTAGTTACCATTAGTTTAGTTTAGCTTAGTTTTTGAGGGAAAGTTAGTTTTAGAGAGAGAAGCTCTCACTTCTCTCTAGTATTAGGATTAGGATTAGGTTTAGTTCTTAGATCTAGGTTTTCATTCATCTTCTTCTACTTCTATCTTTCAATTCCTTGTTGTTACATTCATTCTTCTTCTATTCTTTTGTTGTAATTTCTTTTATGTTATTTCTATATTTTGTTGTAGATCTACTCTTGTTCATTCTCTTTTCTTTCAATTCAATTCAAGGTAATTCATAATAATTGTGTTTCCTTTGATTGTTGTTGTTAATTCCTTTCAATAATTGTTGTTAGATTCTCTTCTTGTTGTCAATTTTTTTTGCTTTTCTTTTGTACCTTCCAAGTATTTGATGAAATGCTTGGTTGGGTTTTAGTGTAGGTTTTGTTCCTCTTGGCTTTGGTTGAGTAATTAGTGACTCTTGAGTTATCTAATTCCTTTGTTGATTGATAATTAGAAATTGCTAATTGATTTGAATGCCTCTAAAGCTAGTCTTTCCTTTAGGATTTGATTAGGACTTGAGGAATCAAATTGATTCATCCACTTGACTTTCCTCCATGGTTAGATGTTAACTAGGTGGGAGCAATGGACAATTTGTTGTCATAATTGAGGAGGATAACTAGGATAGGACTTCTAGTTCTCATATCTTGACAAGAGCTTTGTTAGTTGTTAGTTTATTTTCTTTGCCATTTATAATTCTTGTCTAAAATCTCAAAAACCCCAAAATAACTCATAACCAATAACAACACACTTTATTGTAATTCCTAGGGAGAACGACCCAAGGTTCAATACTTTGGTTTATAAATTTAGGGGTTTGTTACTTGTGACAAACAATCTTTTGTATGAAGGGATTATTGTTGGTTTAGAAACTATACTTGCAACAAGACTTCAATAGTGAAATTTTAAACCGTCAAAAATCAAATCATCAACGACATAAACATCTCAAACCAATAAACAAGTTTGAAATAAATCGGAGGTCCGGAGACTAAGTTATGCTCCACCAAAGTTCGGCCAAAATCACAATTTTCATAAAACTCTATAACCTCCATCTTCAAAACATACCAACTCCTACCTTTTAAAACCAACCCATCTACCAAATTCAGCATTAAATATTATCTAACTCCCTCATTACATCTACATCCTACCAATTCTCTATTTTTCTCAATTTTCAATCCAATATTTCCAATTTAACAATTCACAATATACATTATCAACAATTACCAACCACCCATTTTCATCAAACTCCAAAACCAAGACTTCCAATTCCACAATGTTCAACATACAAAACCAATTATCCATATCAAGCACAATTTTAACTTCAAATCAACCTTTATACATACCAAATATCATCATACACAAATCACATGTATTATTAACAAAGACATCAATTCCACCTTCAAAAAACCAAAAACCATGTAATCCATACAATCCATTATAACCAATCAACAACATCTCAAATTTAATTTCTATCCTAGGGTCTCTAGCCTAAGTTTTCACATTACTTTACCTTTTAGATACAGGAAACCGAAGCCATACCTTGGCCGATTCCCCGCTCAACTTTCAAGACTCCAACACCTCCAAAAACATATTTCTAGCTTGCAATCCACATCAAGCTCCCAAAATCTCCATGAAGCTTCAATCCACACACACACACATACACACACACACACACACACACACACACACACATATATATATATATTGCCTTATACACATAACCTACACCGATATCTTATCATACCCAAGGATCAAAAGTGTCAAGATTAAGCTTTTTTCTCAAGCTAATTAGATCCTATAACATTAAAGAGCTCATCTCAACACTTTTATCCAATAATTTCGAAATCAAGGGATGAGAAACTGAAATCAATTCGTGGCTTACCTCTTAAATAACCTTATGAGCTTTGTAGATATCCATGTTGTGGCCGCATGGCCATACACGGTACGGTGATCGGAGCTCCGGATCAAAAGTTATGTGGATTTGAAGATCAATCTAGGTTTATGTTTTTTCATGGAATGTTCTCCCCTTCCCCATATGTGTTTCAATGTGTTTGATAGTTGGACTAGAGAGGGAAGGGTTGTGCCTTTCATTTATGTGTCATTGGGCTGGGCTTTGGGCCCAATACGGGCCCGGTTCGACTCGTTCGGCCTAATCTTGTACCAAATTCTTTAAAATTAGTATCAAAATTATCTTTTTAATTTTCTCTATCATATTAATCCATAAAAATCACATTTCTTATTTTCTAGAATAAATTCTAATTTATGAGTTAATTATTTATTAATTAATCGGATTTTACAAGAACAGAGAATCAACTAGCGCTTTGGCATAAGAGACTAGGGCATCCATCATTTAAAATTGTGCAAATACTCCCCAATGTAAGTGAGAAATCTACAAGCAATGAAATTTTTGAAACTTGTGAAAAATCCAAATAAACAAGAGATAAGTTTCTTTTAAGTGACTATCAAGCTTCCAATATTTTTTATTTAATGCATTGTGACTTGCGGGGACCCTATAGAACTCCCTCCTCGTATGGTGCTTCATATTTCTTAAGTATTGTAGATGATTGTTCACGAGCGATTTGGATATATTTGTTGAAAAAAACTCTGAGGTATCAATCACGTTAAAAAAAAATTTTCACGTTGGTTGAATGCCAATATAACAAATATGTTAAAATGGTCCGATCTAATAATGGGACGGAATTTATGTATTTAGAACAATACTTCTTACAACAAGATATTGTTCACCAATCCTCATGTGTTAATACACCGCAACAAAATGGACGAGTGGAGCGCAAACATCGACATACTCTCAATGTTGCTAGATCATTACACTTTCAAGGTAATCTTCCTATTTGATAGTAGGGAGAATGTGTCTTAACTGCTAACCATTTAATTAATCGTACCCCATTGGTGCACGAAATTGTGATCACTACTTTTCACAACTCAAACAATCCCCAGTAATGAATCCAAAAACTTGGTGTTCAATACCATGGCATAAACACAACTTCGCACAACTAACCAGCAAGTGCACTGGGTCGTCCAAGTAATAAACCTTACGCGAGTAAGGGTCGATCCCACGGAGATTGTTGGTATGAAGCAAGCTATGGTCACCTTGTAAATCTCAGTCAGGCATACTCAAATGGTTATGGATGATATATGAATAAAAGATAAAGATAGAGATACTTATGTAATTCATTGGTGAGAACTTCAGATAAGCGAATGGAGATGCTTTGTCCCTTCCGTCTCTCTGCTTTCCTACTGTCTTCATCCAATCCTTCTTACTCCTTTCCATGGCAAGCTGTATGTTGGGCATCACCGTTGTCAATGGCTACAGTCCCGTCCTCTCAGTGGAAATGTTCAATGCACTCTGTCACGGCACGGCTATCCAGCTGTCGGTTCTCGATCATGTCGGAATAGAATCCAGTGATTCTTTTGCGTCTGTCACTAACGCCCCACAATCGCGAGTTTGAAGCTCGTCACAGTCATTCAATCATTGAATCCTACTCAGAATACCATAGACAAGGTTTAGACCTTCCGGATTCTCTTGAATGCCGCCATCAATTCTAGCTTATACCACGAAGATTCCGGTTAAGGAAATCCAAGAGATAAACATTAGAGCCTTGTTTGCTTGTAGAACGGAAGTGGTTGCCAGTCACGCGTTCATAAGTGAGAACGATGATGAGCGTCACATAATCATCACATTCATCATGTTCTTGGGTACGAATGACTATCTTGGAATAAGAACAAGCTGAATTGAATAGAAGAACAATATTAATTGCATTAATACTCGAGGTACAGTAGAGCTCCACACCTTAATCTATGGTGTGTAGAAACTCCACCGTTGAAAATACATAAGAACAAGAGTGATCATTGGCCTCGGCCCCAGAGAGGGAACCAGAAGAACCAAGATCTGATCTAAGAACTAGATGTCCGAAGATGAAAATACAATAGTAAAAGGTCCTACTTATAGGGAACTAGTAGCTTAAGAATTACAAAGATGAGTAAAAGACATAAAAATCCACTTCCGAGCCCGCTTGGTGTGTGCTTGGGCTGAGCATTGAAGCATTTTCGTGTAGAGACTCTTCCTGGAGTTAAATGCCAGCTTTTGTGCCAGTTTGGGCGTTTAACTCCAATTTTTATGCCAGTTCCGGCGTTAAACGCTAGGCATTCTTGAGCTGATTTGGAACGCTGGTTTGGGCCATCAAATCTCGGGCAAAGTATGGACTATTATACATTGCTGGAAAGCCCAGGATGTCTACTTTCCAACGCTGTTGAAAGCGCGCCAATTGGGCTTCTGTAGCTCCAGAAAATCCGCTTCGAGTGCAGGGAGGTCAGAATCCAACAGCATCTGCAGTCCTTTTAGTCTCTGAATCAGATTTTTGCTCAGATCCCTCAATTTCAGCCAGAAAATACCTGAAATCACAGAAAAAAACACAAACTCATAGTAAAATCCAAAAAAGTGAATTTTAATTAAAAACTAATAAAAATATACTAAAAGCTAACTAAATCATACTAAAAACATACTAAAAACAATGCTAAAAAGTGTATAAATTATCCGCTCATCACCCATCTTCAATACTGAAGGGTAGGACTCTGTATGAGGTTTTTCATGGAATAATTCCAAGTTATGAGCACTTAAGGGTGTTTGGCTCTTTGTGTTATGCTCAAAATCAGAATAAGCAACAGTATAAATTTGCTTGCCATAGTAGAAAATGTGTGTTTGTCGGGTACCCTTTTGGGCAAAAAGAACGGAAGCTATTTGACTTGATAAAAGAAGTTTTCTTTGCCCTCGTGACGTCCATTTTGTTGAAGATATATTTCCTTTTCAAGAGGCTCAGGCTTTGGCACCGGCACCAAGGATTGAAGATATTGGACCTCCTGTAACAGAAACAAATGTTGAAGAAGACACATATAATGGGCCAAGTTCAGAACCCACATTTAGGCCTAGTACTCCACATTTAAATGACTGTGCTGGAAAATCCCTCATTGAAGCATGTAAGACTCAGAACCTTTGAAAAGTTTTATTATGATAAAGTCTCAAATCATATAGTTATTTATAGTCTCAATTTCATAAAATTATTTTATTAAAGATAATTAAGGCAAGTTTTGATTTATTGAATTTGAGATGAGTTATGATTATTATCCAATTTTATAATTATTGGATTATTTTCTATATTTGGATTATGAATTTGGGAATTATGAAATAATATGGGTTTTACATGATTTGGATTAGATAAGTAATATTTTAAATATTAATACTGCTATTTTGGAAAATAAAGAAATTAAGTATATTATTTCTAATTATCTAATTTGAACATTTTATTGAAAATAATTGTGAAAGTGATGAACAAATAGTATTTTCTATATATAATTAATGTTGGATTTAATTGAGTTTCAATTACTATATTATTCCCAATTTTATGTGAAATTACTATATTGCCCCTAACCCTAAGTTTAAAAAAAAAGAAAAGGAAACCCTAAAACCCTAACCCAGTAACCCGTTTCTTTTCCCCCCACAACCCAGCACACACACAAACACTCCCTAATACTACAGCAGCAGCGGCTGCAACGTGAAAGAAGTAAACGAAGAAAGAAGGGCGAAACAGGGGAGGGGTTCGCGGAAGCAGATTGAGGGAGGAGGAAAGGCGGCACGATGGATGTCACTGCCACTGTCGCTGCCGCTGCTAACAAGGAGGGGAAAGATCTGTGAGGGCCGAGGAAGGAGAAGGAGGAGAAGGTCGAGCTGCCACCGTCGACCTCGTCGTTGCCCACTCCTGCTAGAACTCACGCCGCTGCCTTTGCCGTCGCGGAGGGAACCCAGAACAGAGAGGCGCACGAAGAAGAGAAGCTGGCAGCTAGCCTTGTCATTGCCAATGCTTCTGTGTCTTCCAACGGCGCTGCTATCGTCGCCGTGAATCACGGCCAGAGGTGGGAGTTGCATAGGAGAGAGAGGGAGAGCGCGACAGGGGAGATCATCGCCTCCACCAAGGGTCCGTCGCCGAGGGTTGCCGCTGGTGGGGAGAAGACACCGCCGCCTCACACTGCTGCCACCATCTGAGCTCGCTGCTGCTGATGATGGTAAGCCCAACTGCCATCGGCAAAGGGGTTCAGGCCGCCGCACGTGTCGCTGCCAAAGAAAGGAGCTGCAACTCTGTGATTCCGGTCGCCGGGAGGGGTTCTGTGACCTCTGGGATCACCGCCAGAGCTCTGGGCTGAGCTTCTGCCACTTGAGACCCTGCTGCCATCGCCGGAAAAGTTTGCTGGTAAGGGTTTTGTTTGAGGTTTCTGTCTTTTTGGATTTCGAGAAGGTTTTAATGTTGTGTGGTTTTTATAGCTGATCCACCGGAGCTTCTGGCCACCGCCGGAGTTGTTGCCGGGGCCAGTTCAAAATTGCAGCTGCTTTGTGCTGTTATTTCAGTAAGAAATTATGTTTCGAAAGCCCTACGTTAGTGTCCCGTATGTGTATTAAAGCCTTTACGGTATTAATGTTCTTAGACTATAGTAACTGAGGTTGCTTGTTGTAATTTAGAGCTGTTTATGCTGCTGCAAAAATGTGTGGGGCTGTGCTTAGGAGCTGCCGTGGGTTTTGGGTTGAGACGAATAGATTTCTGAGAGGCATTTGGAGTATAGTTTCAATTTGTCGAGGTAGGGGCGCTTTCCAAAAACTATGTTTTATGTATTGGAATTATTATATATGGATACTGATGTGAGACATTGTGTATTTGGTGATTATATCGTCCTTATGTATGGTTTGATTTGTCTCGATTGATTATTAACATTTGTTGGTTGGTTTGTTGTGCGGTTTTGTGAAACGGAATGATTTCGAGTTGATTCTTTTAAAGATTTGAGGTTGAGTTTAATCCATTGAGAATTGATTTGGATTTAGTTGATTTTATTGATAATGTGAAATATCAAATGCTCTTTTGAATTCAGTCTGGTTTACTTTAATTGACTTGGTTTTGACAAATGACTTGTTGCTAAATCGTTTCTTTAAAGCTTTGGAAATGAGCTTAATTGGTTGATAACGATTTGATTTTCAAACGGTTCCTTGGAGTATGGAATTGAGATGACTGTTGGATTTTGGCTTGCCTTTGAACTGATTTTGGATTTTCGGCTGTTGACGATCGAATTTTCTATCGGTAAAGAAATTCACAAATATAATCGCGTTGTAAGTATAGCTTCTAAACCAACAGAAAATCTTTTCGTACAAAAGTTTTGGTTGTCACAAGTAACAAACCCCTGATAAAATTGATAACCAAAGTATTTAAACCTCGGGTAGTCTTCTCAAGGAATTGAAGGGAAGTATGATTTATTATTGGTTATGCAAAGGTATATTTTGGGGTTTTGAAAAGGTTTAAACAAGTAAGTTAATTGATAAGAAAAATAAATTAATAATTAATAAAACTCTTGGCAAGGTATGAAAACTGGAAGTCCTATCCTAGTTATCCTTATCAATAGTGATGAGAATAATATTTTTGCTCCCACTAAGTCAACCTCTAACTATAAAGGTTAGTCAAGTGGATAAATCAATTTAACACCTAAAGTCCTAGTCAACTCCTAAGGAAAGACTAGAGTTATAGGAATCTAAATCAATAAGCAAAAATAACAATTATCAATCCCGATGAGTTTGACAACTCAAGAGTCACCAATTAATCAACCAGAACCAAGAATATAAAAGTCATATAACTGAAATACCTCAAATTTAAATAGAAAATTAATCTAAACATAAAGAGTTCATAAACCAAATTGAGAAAATAAATAAAAGGAACATTGAACCTGAAAATTGAGAAGAAGAAATCCTAAATCCTTTAAGAGGAATCCTAATCCTAAAACCTAAGAGAGAGGAGAGAACCTCTCTCTCTAAAAACTACATCTAAATTGTGAAAAGTGAATTATGAGTCTCCTTCCTGATTGGATGCATTCCCTCACTTTATAGCCTCTAATATGTGTTTTCTGGGCCGAAAACTGGGTCAAAAATAGCCCAGAATTCACTGATTGTGAAATTTGATTCGTACAAGTGCGTGTCATCCACTCGTCTGCATCACTTAACTTTGGGGTAGCTATGACAAATTATATATAGTTGTGAAGCCCCGGATGTTAGCTTTCTAACGCAACTAGAACCGCGTCATTTGGACCTCTGTAACTCAAGTTATGGTCTATTTAGTACCAAGAGGTCAGGCTGGACAGCTTTAGCAAGTCCTTCAGTTTCTTGTATTCCTTCCAGTTTTGCATGCTTCCTTTTTATCCTCTAAGCCATTCCTGCCCTGTAATCCCTAAAATCACTTAACACACATATCAAGGCATCGAATGGTAATAAGAGATTATTAAAATACACAAATTAAAGACTCTAGGAAGCAAGTTTTCAATCATAGAACAAATTCAGGAAGGAAAATGTAAACTCATGCAAATCATATGAATAAGTGTATGAAAGATTGATAAAATCCACTCAATTGAGCACAATATAAACCATAAAATTGTGGTTTATCAACCTCCCCACACTTAAACATTAGCATGTCTTCATGCTAAGATTAAGAGAGCTAAAAAGAGTGAAGAGAAATGGTAAAATGTATGAGATGCAATCCTATCTATATGAATGCAACTAAATGTGAAATGCTTCTACCTACTTGGTTAAATGTAAATAAGTTCTCCAAGACAAATATGAATCAAATTCTACTAATTCAAATTACACAATAAAAGATAAGTAAACTTGTAAGAAGATAGCTCATAAAAGCAGGGAACATAGAATCAAGCATTGAACCCTTACTGGTAGTGTATATCACTCTAGTCTCTCAAGTGTATAGGGTAATTCACTCTACTCTTCTCTAATCATGTTTTCTAAACTTTTTTCTTCATCCAACCAATCAACAAATATTTAGTATACCAATGCAAACATCATGAGGTCTTTTCAAGGTTGTAATGGGGCTAAGGTAAAGGTAAAGATATATGTATGGCCAAGTGAGCTATAAATTGAATCTTTGAGTAACTTAAGCTATCACAGAAACATACATACATTCTATATAACTTCTAAAATCATGCCTAGCTATCCATAGTTCCCACTTTTGTATCACATACTCATGTACCAAAATTTTGATATTTCTTTACTTTTATCACATGTGCATTGATCTTTCTATTAAAGCTTAACATTGGGGTATTTTTGGCCCCTTATTTATTTACTTATTTATTGAATATTTTTGGATTTTTTTATTTTTTATTTTTATTTTTATTTTTTTTGGAATAGAAAAATAAACATAACTTATCAATGCACATGGATTTTCTATTACTTTTCTATTTTGGTTTTTTTTCATGAGTAGGTTCCCAAATTCCCAATATTCAAATAAATTAGAAACATGATACGTTCCCTCATTAACCCATGTTCCCATAGTTTCCCCACACTTAGTTGATACACAATCTCTATCTTAAGCTAACCAAAGATTCAATTGGGATATTTAATTTATTTATTTTTTGCTTAAGGCTAGTGATGTGGTTATAGAACAGAAGGGGATTAAAAAGCTCAAAGTGGCTAACAAGGGTGACATAAAAGGGTAGGCTTATTTGGGATAAGTGAGCAAAAACAAGTAATGGCCTCAATCATATGCAAGCATGTAAATACACTAAATAGTGGACATATTTGAGTTTTTATTATATTTTTATTAGTTTTTAGTTAAAATTCACTTTTCTGGACTTTACTATGAGTTTGTGTGTTTTTCTGTGATTTCAGGTATTTTCTGGCTGAAATTGAAGGTTCTGAGCAAAAATCTGATCCAGAGACTGAAAAGGACTGCAGATGCTGTTGGATTCTGACCTCCCTGCACTCGAAGTGGATTTTCTGGAGCTACAGAAGCCCAATTGGCGCGCTCTCAACGGCGTTGGAAAGTAGACATCTTGGGCTTTCCAGCAATATATGATAGTCCATACTTTGCCCAAGATTTGATGGCCCAAACCGGCGTTCAAAGTCACCTCAAGAAATTCCAGCGTTAAACGCCGGAACTGGCACCTAAATGGGAGTTAAACGCCCAAACTGGCATAAAAGCTGGCATTTAACTCCAAGAAGAGTCTCTACACGAAATTGCTTCATTGCTCAGCCCAAGCACACACCAAGTGGGCCCGGAAGTGGATTTTTATGTCATTTACTCATTTCTGTACACCTTAGGCTACTAGTTTTCTATAAGTAGGACCTTTTACTATTGTATTTAAAAAGCTTTTGATCATGTTTTGATGATTGAACCCTCTTTGGGAGGCTGGCCATTCGGCCATGCCTAGACCTTGTTCTTATGTATTTTCAACGGTGGAGTTTCTACACACCATAGATTAAGGTGTGGAGCTCTGCTGTACCTCGAGTATTAATGCAATTACTGTTGTTCTTCTATTCAATTCCGCTTGTTCTTTGTCCAAGATATCACTTGTTCTTCAACATGATGAAGGTGATGATTGACGCCCATCACCATTCTCACTCATGAACAAAGTGACTGACAACCACTCTTGTTCTACACGCATCTGAGGCTTAGTGAATATCTCTTGGATTCCTGATAACACGATGCATGGTTGATCGCCTGACAACCGAGTGCTCGCCTGACAAACGAGCCAGCCATTCCGTGAGATCAGAGTCTTCGTGGTATAGGCGAGAACTGATGGCAGCATTCAAGAGAATCCGGAAGGTCTAACCTTGTCTGTGGTATTCTGAGTAGGATTCAATGACTGAATGACTGTGACGTGCTTCAAACTTGTAACCTGCTGGGCGTAGTGACAACGCAAAAGAATCAATGGGTTCTATTCCAGTAGGAGCGGGAACCAACCGGTGATTGGCCGTACTGTGACAGAGTGCGTGAGCATTAGCTTTCACTGCGAGGATGGGAGGTAGCCATTGACAACGGTGAAACCCTACATGAGCTTGCCATGGAAAGGAGTAGGAAGGATTGGATGAAGACAGTAGGAAAGCAGAGAGACGGAAGGGAAGGCATCTTCATGCGCTTATCTGAAGTTCCTACCAATGAATTACATAAGTATCACTATCTTTATCTTTTATGTCATTTTCGTTTATCACCATCATACATTTGAGTCTGCCTGACTAAGATTTACAAGATGACCATAGCTTGCTTCAATAGTAACAATCTCCGTGGGATCGACCCTTACTCACGTAAGGTATTACTTGGACGACCCAGTGCACTTGCTGGTTAGTTGTGTGAAGTTGTAGTGATCACAATTTCGCGCACCACCCCTGAAAGTCGGTATCGACCTCCCCACACTTAAAGATTGCACCGTCCTCGGTGCATGCTAAGATGTGCAAGTGGATGGGGGTTGTGGTTCCTCAGCTAGTGCTCTTTTTGTTCCTTTCCTTACTGGTGGTTTGGGAGTAGCTTTCTCTTTACCCTTCTTGGTGGCCATCTTGAAAAGGGAAAAAGAAAGTAACTTTTAAAGCTAAGGGTTAGAGCAAGGAAGAGGATGGTACAAGTGATAATCAATGCACGGTAAAGAAGGATGTTGTTAACACATGGTCATGACTACATGTGAAAAGTTCATCAATTGGAAATATGGCAAGTGCATGTGATGGCTATTAAATGCAAGGTGTTTATTGGCATGCTGGCAAAGGCATGAGTATCATAGATCAAGCATTAAATGCCCAAGTTAGATTATCATCTCTTTCAAACTAACAATCTGTTTGGATTGACAATTATATTTTAATTAATAAAATATAAAAGGGATTTTGTGAAAAACAGGCATTAAAGTAGTAGGATAATATAAAAGTAGTGCATGATGCCATACGGGCTTTTTCACAAACACTTAGCATGCATGGTAAATAAGATATTGAAAGTATTAAATTGAACATGCAAGCAACCCTATAAAAAGTAATATATAATTGTCAAACAAATCCTTAATAATCCACAAGCAAAATAATGACCCAAATAAATTTCCAACACCAATTAAAAGAAAAAGAAAGAAAAAGAAAAAGAAGGGAAAGAAAAGATTTAGATTTGGGAAAGAAAAATAAGATAGTTGCCGGTGATTTAGATAAGCTGTACGTCGCATGTGACGCGGACGCGTGGAGCACGCGTTCGCGCGGTTGGCACGATTTATGAAGTGACGCGGACGCGTGTGTCACGCTTTCGTGTGGAGTGATTTGTGCCATTAGCGTGAGGGCAGCCTCGCGGTCGCGCAACTCTCTGTTTGAAACTCGTGTTGCTAAATTGTAGGGTGATGCGGTCGCGTGGTGGCTTTGTTTTGAAAAACGGTGCGGACGCGTGAGGCACGCGTTCCCATGGTAGGGCTTGTGCTTCTAGTACGAGTCCAGCCCTACTCCATCACAACTTGTTGCCATACACCCTTTTTACGTCGATATTTAGAGACGCGGACGCGTGGGAGGCATTTTTCCCACATGATGCGGACACGTCAGCGACGCGGTCGCGTGGATCAATTTGTGCCAAAGGCACGCCTCCAGCCACGCTTTCGCATGACTCTCTGTTCAATATTGTTTTCTTCCCAATGCACATATGATGCGAACGCGTCAGTGACGCTTACGCGTCGCGTGCGTGTTTTTTTTATAATAATGCAGTATGCAGAATGCAATGCCAATATGAATGTTATGCATGATTCCAGGTCCAATCAAAACTCAAAAACAAATAAAGCATACTAGAATTAAAACTGAAAAAAGGGACGATCATACCATGGTGGGTTGTCTCCCACCTAGCACTTTTAGTTAAAGTCCTTAAGTTGGACATTTGATGAGCTTCCTGTTATGGTGGCTTATGCTTGTATTCATCCAAAAATCTCCACCAATGTTTGGAATGCCAATAGCCTCCGGGGTCCCAAACAAGGCATGTAAAGCCCTTGAGCAGTTTCAAGCAGGTTCTCAGGCTTCCGGGGTGTTGAATGTTAGAATAGATTCCAAGATCCCAAACTTTGCTTTTACACCCGTCTTTGTCTTGATCTGCATTTTTACAGTCGGGTGGTAAGTACTCTGAATTCTCACTGCAGCGACCAAACAGCTTCCAAGACCCATTCAATTGAGCTTGACACCAATCCTTGCACTTCAAATTGAAGCGTGGAATCTTATTGAATCTTGCATACCAGCTCTGAGCACGATCCATTTTCCTCTTACTCTTAAAGCCACAAAGAGCTCTAAGCTGACCATCCGTCTCCAGTAGCCCATATTCAAGTGTAATTAGAAAGCTAAGGGATATGAATTTTACCCACTTGAATGTTGTAAAGGATGATGGCAACTTTGGGGGAGGGGTCTCCAACAACTTTGGCAAAGTAATTGCAGGATTTACTCCCGTGTGTTCTTTCGTGACACTTTCCACCTTTTTGCAAGCTTCTTCACTATCAACCTCTTCTTCTTGGTAGCTTTCTTCGAATTTAATCTCTTCTTCATTGCTTACCAAGGGCATGGGAGGTTGAGCTTCTTCTTCTTTAAACTCCATGTCAAGTTCAATGGGAGAGGATTCAAATATAGATAAGAATTCATCAATGATCGAATCCATCTTTTGATCATCCCTTTCAAAGTCTTCAATCATGAGATGCCTTGGAGGTTGTACACCCTCTTCAACATCAATTTCAAACGTCTTTGAAGGAGACTCTATATTTTGACTTTCCCAAGGAGTTTCAGCATCTCCTAAGTCTTCAACCACTTCTTCCTCTTCAATGGCAGGCGTAGCTTCTTCCAATTGTTCCAATACAACATTGTGCTGCTCACTGTCCACCGGAGTTTCTAACTTCTCCTTCATGCCACGTTCTTCAATAGATTCTCCACATGAAGCCATGGGGTTCCTTGAATGTCCGAATGTCGGGCAGGTAATCGATTTATCGCTTGATCCAGTTGTTTAAGTATAAAATCGTACTCCTCTTTGATGGTTTCTTTTCTATGACAACTCCCTTCAACTATTCCTTCATCTGTAAAGGTCTCTTCTACCTTCACCTTTAGTGCCTCCTCTAGCTCCTTATGAAGTATGGATTCGCGAAGATGAGCCATTCTCTCTTGTTCCATGTCAATAGCATCCTTGGGATCATGTTGCTCTTGGATTGATGGACATGGGTGCTCTTCCATGGATGGCGGTGATGGGATGGAGAGATCATTCTGTGGTTGAGATAGAAGTGCACTGGAGCTTAAGGGTTGAACATTGGAGGTGGAGGGTTGGTCCATGTGGGATATAAGATTTTGAGGTTTAGAGGTGAGACCAATGAGAGAGGTAAGTGTGCTCCCCATGGAGGTTTGGGGTGGATAGGAGGGTTCATTTTTTTGGAAAACAGGTTTATAATACAGAGGTGGTTCTTCTTGATAAGGATATGGAGATGGTGAATATTGAGGTGGTGGTTCTAGGTATGGTTCATATGGTGGTTGGTGTGGTGGATAAGGATTAGGGTCATATGGAGGTGAATGGTGGAAAGGGACTTGTGAGTGTGGTGGTTCAAAGCTATATTGAGGAGGTGGTTCATTGGCATATGATGGGCTTGTTGGTAACTACAAGGGGGTCCACCATATCTATTGTCTTGGCATACATTGTAGAATGGTCTTCGTCCATGGTGTTGTGGAAGGTGTTGTTGCCTAAAGGGTTGATCAGATCCTCGCGGCTCCGTCCATCTTTGATTGCCTTGACCATGATGCATGTTCCTATTATAACTTCCATTCCTTTCAACAAAATTAGAACCAAACTCAAAGCGAGAGGGGTGAGAACTCATAGTAGCTAATAGAAATAAAAAGGGAAAACAAAAACAAATAAACAAGTAAAAGAAAAATATTTACAATAACCAATAATAAGGCACAAGTTTGTAATTCCCTGGCAATGGCGCCATTTTGACGATCGAATTTTCTATCGGTAAAGAAATTCACAAATATAATCGCATTGTAAGTATAGCTTCTAAACCAACAGAAAATCTTTTCGTACAAAAGTTTTGGTTGTCACAAGTAACAAACCCCTGATAAAATTGATAACCGAAGTATTTAAACCTCAGGTCGTCTTCTTAAGGAATTGCAGGGAAGTATGATTTATTATTGGTTATGCAAAGGTATATTTTGGGGTTTTGAAAAGGTTTGAACAAGTAATTTAATTGATAAGAAAAATAAATTAATAATTAATAAAACTCTTGGCAAGGTATGAAAATTGGAAGTCCTATCCTAGTTATCCTTATCAATGGTGATGAGAATTATATTTTTGCTCCCACTAAGTCAACCTCTATAAAAGTCATATAACTGAAATACCTCAAATTTAAATAGAAAAATTAATCTAAACATAAAGAGTTCATAAACCAAATTGAGAAAATAAATAAAAGGAACATTGAACCTGAAAATTGAGAAGAAAAAATCCTAAATCCTTTAAGAGAAATCCTAATCCTAAAACCTAAGAGAGAGGAGAGAACCTCTCTCTCTAAAAACTACATCTAAATTGTGAAAAGTGAATTATGAGTCTCCTCCCTGATTGGATGCATTCCCTCACTTTATAGCCTCTAATCTGTATTTTATGGACCGAAAACTGGGTCAAAATAGCCCAGAATTTGCTAATTGTGAAATCTGGTTCGTACAGGTCGCGGCAAAGTGACGCGGAGGCGTTGTCCACGCGTTTGCGTGGATTGAAATTCGCAGATGCGACACGTGCACGTCATCCACGCGTCCGCGTCACCTAACTTCGGAGCAGCTATAGCAAATTATATATCGTTGTGAAGCCCCGGATGTTAGCTTTCTAACGCAACTGAAACCACATCATTTGGACCTTTGTAGCTCAAGTTATGGTCGATTTAGTATCAAGAGGTCAGGATGGACAACTTTAGCAAATCCTTCAGTTTCTTGTATTCCTTCCAGTTTTGCATGCTTTCTTTTCATCCTCTAAGCCATTCCTGCCCTGTAATCCCTGAAATCACTTAACACACATATCAATGCATCGAATGGTAATAAGATATGATTAAAATACACAAATTAAAGACTCTAGGAAGTAAGTTTTCAATCATAGAACAAATTCAGGAAGGAAAACGTAAACTCATGCAAATCATATGAATAAGTGTATGAAAGATTGATAAAATCCACTCAATTGAGCACAATATAAACTATAAAATAGTGGTTTATCAGCTGTTTAAAAAGATTGTGGAATAGTTTTGTTGGGACCCGAACCGGGTGGCAAAGTCTAAGTTTTAGGGGAGGTGCTGCCAAAATTTCCATAAAATTCGAGTCTTTATTGAATGTTGTCTGGAAAAATGATGAGTTAAAGACTTCTACTATTTTATTTGAATTATCAAGAAAAAGATGATTCATGCTTTTGAAATGAATTATTAAAGAGGAAATTGTGATTTAGTGTTGCTTCTTAAGAAAGGCATTGTATCTCTTTCAGGAGAAAGTTATTTAGATGAAACTTATGTTTTAAAGATATTTTAAATGTGACAAGGGCAATGCCTTTGAATTTGACTTGAGGGCTTCCATTAGAGGAGTTTCAATGACTTTGAAAGAACCTGAATGTCTATTGACAAGTTTCATTTTGAAATGTTTTGAGAAAGGTTTTAAGTACTCTTTGAATTCTGAATTCTTGCAAGACTAAAACAATGTTGAACGGTTGAAACGCTCTAGAATTTATCATGGGGGTTGAAGTTGGTTTTGCCTAAGTAAAGGAAACGGCTTTGAAAGAAGTAAATGATTACATGACTCGGTTTGGCTTAGATCCTATTTTATTACTCAAATTGGAAAGCTAAGGTTTTAATGATTTTAAATGAATTTGGCAAAATGAGTTATGTTATTCTGCCCTAAAGTCTTGGGACTCTGCCGAGAAAATTTTGTTATAAAAATTCCATTGTTGAATGGATGATTTTGAATATTTCAAAATAAATCTTTAACTTGCCATGGATTATGGATGTTTTGGAAAGAAGACGCCGAGAGTGGCATTGTTTTCAAAAGGGAATTTACCTTGAGTAAAAGTGGCTTATGAGCCTGAGATGATTTGAGGAATGAGATCTTTAAAGCCAAGGCTGAAAAGAGTTGAAACTTGATTTCAAAGTGAAATAAATTGAGAAAAAGTGATTTATGGCTTAAATGCCGATTTTATGAATTTGATGATGTTGAATGGTGGAAGTGTTGTTTTGTTATGGGCCGGAATGGCTGTGTATGATTATGAATATTGACTGGTTATGGATTGAACTGTGAGCCGGAATGGCTGTGTATGATATGAAAATTGGATTGTTCTAGATTGAACCGTGAGCCGGATGACTGAGATGGATGTTGATCTATGGCTGAGAATGAATGCATATATGCTGAGATATTGATGATTGTGATTTTGCACTTCCACTATCGGAGATACGAGTTTTCCTAGGTAGTAGCAGTGGCTAGCCACCACGTGCTTCAGGTTGAGACTTGATACTCTGTTGACCCTATGTCGTAAGGGTGGCCGGGCACTGTGAAAGTCCCGGATGAGCTCGTCCCCGTAAATATACACCAGTGAGGATGTTGGATATGGATCATGATTATGATCACGATTATGTTGAGTATAACTCGAGTTGGGGATGCACGATAGAGGGACAGTCCAATGGTTAGCTACCAGGACTTGTCGGGTTGGCTCTACAACCGACAGATGATATCATCAGCCACTAGGACAGGCATGCATCATATGCATCTATGTGACATTGTTTGGGTGTGCATATTGTACTTGGTTTGCCTTTGTGACTATTTGAGATTAACTGCTACTTGTTCTACTTGCTGTAACTGTTTGTTTGTGCTTGAACTTCCTATCTGTGTTTGCAACTGGGACTCTGTTGGTTTGTAGTGATTGGTTGTTGGATTGGATTGTTTGCGCCTAGGGCCGTGGTTGAATTGAGATGGACCAATGGTTGGTTTCAGTTTTGTGTTTCTGGTTTGGAAAAATATGAAAGGCTATTTTGGTTTAGCATAGATAAAACTTTTGAAAGGCTTTTGAATATTCTTTTAAATAAACAGTTTCCTCTTTCAGAAAAGGATTTCAGATTTCTCTTTTATTGTAAACCTTTGTTTTTTAAAAGAGGCATAAGTCGGTTATTAATTACTGGTACGGTTTATCTACACGTATCCTATTATAGTAATTCCCAAAAACCCTCTACTTAGAATCCTTTCGAGGATGATGTTCTCACCCCCTACATTTTTCTCCTTTCAGGATATGGGCGCAGAAGTCACGAAGAATTTATCTAGTTGTTGTTGAGATGCTCTGTATTGTTTTAGTTATGGTTTATTGTACCTTCACCTTTATCTTGATATATTCTGTAAGAGGGTTAGGAATTGTTTTGGATAATGCTCATAATATTATATATATATATATATATATATATATATATATATATATATATATATATATATATATATATATGGATGTACTCTTTATGAGTTTTTGTAAGTTGTATGGTATGTATAGATGTACGTTGTATAGCAAAAGTAGTTTTTGGGAGTGATTTTGCGGTTTAAAGTTTTAAACAGGCTCATATTTTAGTATTAAATAGTATAAGAGTCGTCATAATGTCCGAGCTATCAGAGTTGCGCAGCCGGAAGCGTGAGCTTTGATAGTTAGGGTGTTACAAAGCATCTATTAACAAACAAGGGGGACATGAACTCTATGAAGAGATTGAAGAGTACATCGCTGACGATAGTAGAAACAACGCCGACTTCCGATCTACCACTAGTCACGATCGAAGTTCCACTTGGTCGGGGTCACCGCATGAAGATACCCTCAGTTAAGTTGTGCGAATTCATCTCTGCTTCTACGATACCAATAAGCTCTACTAACCAACCTACTTCTCCATGAAAATCCTCAGGTGTGTCCTATCCTATACAAAATTTTGTGAATTATAATTCTTTTTCCAAACAATACCGTAGTTTTCTTGCTTCTCTCCAGACAGAACATGATCCTTTATTTTTCTCACAAGTAGTTAGAGATAAGCATTGGCGCGAAGCTATGTCCCAAGAAATTCGTATGCTTCAAATCAATAACACTTGGAAGCTCACAACTCTTCCCCCAGGAAAGAAAGCCCATGGATGTAAGTGGATTTATAAAATTAAATACAATTCTGATGGGATAATAGAGAGGTTTAAAGCAAGACTGGTAATTTCGGAAAATAATCAAGTGAAAGGCTTGGATTACAATGAAATATTTTCCCCAGTGGGGAAGATGGTAACAATTTGCCCAACATTCGCAGTGGCAGTAGCCCAAGATTGAGAACTCCACCAGATGGATGTCCACAATTCATTTCTTCATGGAGAGCTTGATGAGGACGTTTACATGAAACTTCCCCCTAGTTTTTAAGTGCCTCAATAAGGACTGGTCTGTAAACTTCAGAAATCCCTCTATAGCCTGCGGCAGGCTCCACGTTGCTGGTTTGCAAAATTTTTATCTGTCCTTCTTTGATACGGTTTTAAAAAATCCCCACAGAACCATTCCATGTTTAGCCTTCGCCATAATAGCGTGTAATTGGTAATTTTGGTGTATGTTGATGACCTTGTAATTGCAGGAAATAATAGTGCTGCAATTCAACATTTCAAAGAGTATTTACACAAATGTTTTCACATGAACGATTGAGGCTGGCTAAAGTACTTCTTGGGAGTTGAGGTTGCCAGATCTTGGAATGGAATCTTCCTGTGCTAAAGAAAATATGCTTTGGACATAATCACCGAAACAAGACTTCTAGGTGCTAAGCCTGTAACCACACCATGTGAAGAGAATCATCGTCTGGGGTCAGCTACAGGTTCTCTTTTATCCGATCCTAGCATATATCGTCGGCTTATTGGAAGACTGATTTATTTGTGTTTTACTCGGCCTGATCTAGCCTACAATGTTCACATGTTATCCCAGTTCATACAAAATCCACGCACCGAACACTGGCAAGCCGCTTTACATATTGTATGCTATTTATTTAGCTTGGTTCTATTAATCTTATTTTTCTTTTTTCTAGTATTAATATCTTCTCTTGATATGCTTAATTTTTCTTTAGTACTATAACCAATTATAATTCTTTTCTCGAGCCTTTACTTAAATTCTTTTTATATCTTTTAACTTCCTAAATATTATCCATACATATTATATTTGTTTATAATTTAATATATGAGTTTTAATTAATTATACTTTAACTTTACAACATTTTAACTACTTTCTCAATATTTTTATTTAACCAAATTTTACTTCGTAACTTTAATAACTTACATTTCTTCTCTTAACCACTTTCGAAACCACGTTAATTTTATTATTCAAAAAGCATTGTGCTTAGTGCCCACAATTGGCGTCTAACGCCTTCGAGGCATGAAAATTGTTTAACGCATCCCCGGCACCTAACGCCTTTTTTTTGGCACCCAACATCTTTGAGAATTTGTTTCACAGGGTGCCCGATGCCCATGATTCTTGAAGTGGAGCGCCCATAATCCAAGTAGAAAACTAAGTGGAGTACCCATGATATATATATATAGAGGGTGCTCAGTGCTCGAAGTGCCCCAGGAAGGGCGCCCAGCATCCTGGGCTTCTAAAAGTGGGCGCTTGGTACGCGAAATTGTGATCTTACACACTTTCTTCACAACTCTGCGTAGCTGACCAGCAAGTGCACTGGGTCGTCCAAGTAATACCTTATGTGAGTAAGGGTCGATCCCACAGAGATTGTCGGCTTGAAGCAAGCTATGGTCATCTTGTAAATCTCAGTCAGGCAGATTCAAATGGTTATGGGGTTTTGATAATTAAAAGATAAATAAAACATACAATAAGATAGAGATACTTATGTAATTCATTGGTAGGAATTCAGATAAGCATATGGAGATTCTTTGTTCCTTTTGAATCCCTGCTTTCCTACTGCTTTCATCCAGTCATTCGTACTCCTTTCCATGGTAAGCTGTATGTTGGGGGATCATTGTTGTCAATGGCTATCGTCCGTCCTCTCAGTGAAAATGGTCTGGCTACGAGTTACGTAGGGCTAATCATCTGTCGGTTCTCACTTGTGCTGGAATAAGATCCAATGATCCTTTTGCGCACTGTCACTGCGCCCAACAGTCATGAGTTTGAAGCTCGTCACAGTCATCCCATCCCAGATCCTACTCGGAATACCACAGACAAGGTTTAGACTTTTTGGATCTCAAGAATGCTGCCAATTAATTCTAGCTTATACCACGAAGACTCTGATCTCACGGAATGGAAGGCTCTGTTGTCAAGAGAGGCAACCATACGTCGTGGACCAAGAGGCCAAGAGATATACATTCAAGCTTGTTTTCAGGTGGAACGGAAGTGGTTGTCAGGCACGCACTGATAAGTGAGAATGGTGATGAGTGTTACTTGATCATCACATTCATCATGTTGAAGTGTGAATGAATATCTTAGAACAAGAATAAGCTTGAATTGAATAGAAAACAGTAGTAATTGCATTAATTCATGAGGAACAGCAGAGCTCCACACCTTAATCTATGAGGTGTAGAAACTCCACCGTTGAAAATACATAAGTGATGAAGGTCCAAGCATGGCCGAATGGCCAGCCCCCTAAACGTGATCAAGAGATCAACAGTGATACAAAGATAGTCTAAAAAATGATCTAAAGATTTCCCGATATGAAAATACAATAGTAAAAGGTCCTATTTATAATGACTAGTAACCTAGGATTTACAAAGATAAGTAAATGATGCAGAAATCTATTTCCGGGGCCCACTTCGTGTGTGCTTGGGCTGAGCATTGAAGCTTTCACGTGCATAGGCTTTTCTTGGAGTTAAATGCCAGCTCTGGTGCCAGTTTGGGCGTTTAACTCCAGTTTTTATGCCAGTTCTGGCGTTTAACGCCAGAAAAAGAGTAGAAAGTTGGCGTTAAAACGCCAGTTTGCGTTATCAAAACTCGGGCAAAGTATGGACTATTATATATTGCTGGAAAGCCTAAGATGTCTACTTTTCAACGCAATTAAGATTGTGCCAATTGGACTTATGTAGCTCTAGAAAATTCATTTCGAGTGCAGGGAGGTTAGAATCCAATAGCATCTGTAGTCCTTTTTCAGCCTCTGAATAAGATTTTTGCTCAGGTCCCTTAATTTTAGCCAGAAAATACCTGAAATCACAAAAAAACACACAAACTCATAGTAAAGTCCAGAAATGTGATTTTTGCATAAAAACTAATAATTATATACTAAAAACTAACTAAATTGTACTAAAAACTACCTAAAAACAATGCCAAAAAGTGTATAAATTATCCGCTCATCGGCACTTAGTGCCTTCGTTGTGTTCTATAGCTGGGTGCCCAACTCCCTTATGTTTTTGTGCTTCCAGAGAATATTAAAACATCATGTAAACACAGTTTCATATACCAAACAATTCAATCATCTACCAAGCATCAAAACATAATCAATTCGTAATTGATTTACCGAAACTTATGTCTCGGTGTTAGCTCACAAAAATCGATTTCCTCTTGACGACTTCAAGCTCGTTTTTTTCCCTAATCTTTGATCAAAAATAACTTTTAAACATATAACTCATGATGACTGAGCTTTCATCATAAATTCAGGAAGGGATTCCCCCACCTTAAGAAATCGGATATGGTTGCGAAGAAGAAGAGATGAACACTTTAATTGGTTTAGAATCTTTGTTGGTGTTTTAAAATCAAAAGATCGAACCTCAAAAGCTCGCCGACTAGGAAGTTTCCTGTAAGACCTAGGACTTTTGAAAAGTCTTATTATGAACTAATTTCAAATTATATATTTATTTACAGTTTTAATTTTCAGAAATTATTTTATTGAAGATAATCAAAGACAGCTTTGATTAAATGAATTTGAAATAAATTAAGGTTTTTATCTAAACTCTATACTTATGGATTATTTTCCTATTTATAATTTAAAGTTTTAGAAATTCAAAAATAATGAGATTTGGCTATTTAAATTAGGATTTTATCTAATTTTACAATTATTGAGTTATTTTCTATATTTAAATTATAAAGTTAGTAGTTGTCAAATAATAAAAATTTTATATGATTTAACTTAAATACTTTATATTTTTATAATTTAATACTTTAAGTTTTAGGAATAAAAAATAATTATATTATCTTATCTTTTCAGTTAGAGTATTTGATTGAAAACTGGTGCGCGAAATTGTGATCACTACAACTTCACACAACTAACCAGCAAGTGCACTGGGTCGTCCAAGTAATACCTTACGTGAGTAAGGGTCGATCCCACGGAGATTGTTGGTATGAAGCAAGCTATGGTCACCTTGTAAATCTCAGTCAGGCAGACTCAAATGTATATGGTGATGAACGAAAATCATAAGAGATAAAGATAGTGATACTTATGTATATCATTGGTAAGAGCTTCAGATAAGCGAATGAAGATGCCTTCCCTTCCGTCTCTCTGCTTTCCTACTGTCTTCATCCAATCCTTCTTACTCCTTTCCATGGCAAGCTCGTGTAGGGTTTCACCGTTGTCAATGGCTACCTCCCATCCTCGCAGTGAAAGCTAATGCTCACGCACTCTGTCACAGTACGGCCAATCACCGGTTGGTTCCCGCTCCTACTGGAATAGAACCCATTGATTCTTTTGCGTTGTCACTACGCCCAGCAGGTTACAAGTTTGAAGCACGTCACAGTCATTCAATCATTGAATCCTACTCAGAATACCACAGACAAGGTTAGACCTTCCGGATTCTCTTGAATGCCGCCATCAGGTCCTGCCTATACCACGAAGATTCCGATTAAAGAATCCAAGAGATATTCACTAAGCCTTGGTTGCTTGTAGAACAAGAATGGTTGTCAGTCACCTTGTTCATAGGTGAGAATGATGATGAGTGTCACGGATCATCACATTCATCAAGTTGAAGAACAAGTGATATCTTAGAACAAGAACAAGCGGAATTGAATAGAAGAACAATAGTAATTGGATTAATACTCGAGGTACAGCAGAGCTCCACACCTTAATCTATGGTGTGTAGAAGCTCCACCGTTGAAAATACATAAGCATAAGGTCTAGGCATGGCCGAATGGCCAGCCTCCCAATGAGGGTTCAATCATCAAAACATGATCAAAAGATGATGAAAATACAATAGTAAAAGGTCCTATATATAGAGAACTAGTAGCCTAGGGTGTACAGAGATGAGTAAATGACATAAAAATCCACTTCCGGGCCCACTTGGTGTGTGCTTGGGCTGAGCAATGAAGTAATTTCGTGTAGAGACTCTTCTTGGAGTTAAACGCCAGCTTTTATGCCAGTTTGGGCGTTTAACTCCCATTTAGGTGCCAGTTCCGGCGTTTAACGCCGGAATTTCTGAGGGTGACTTTGAACGCTGGTTTGGGCCATCAAATCTTGGGCAAAGTATGGACTATTATATAATGCTGGAAAGCCCAGGATGTCTACTTTCCAAAGCCGTTGAGAGCGCGCCAATTGGGCTTCTGTAGCTCCAGAAAATCCACTTCGAGTGCAGGGAGGTCAGAATCCAACAGCATCTGCAGTCCTTTTGAGTTTCTGGATCAGATTTTTGCTCAGATCCCTCAATTTCAGCCAGAAAATACCTGAAATCACAGAAAAGCACACAAACTCATAGTAAAGTCCAGAAAAGTGAATTTTAACTAAAAACTAATAAAAATATAATAAAAACTCAACTAAAACTATCAAAAACATACTAAAAACAATGCCAAAAAGCGTACAAATTATCCGCTCATCACAACACCAAACTTAAATTGTTGCTTGTCCTTAAGCAACTGAAAATCAAATAAGATAAAAAGAAGAGAATATACTATAGACTCCAAATTATCAATGAAACTAAGCTCCAAATTAGATGAGCGGGACTAGTAGCTTTTTGCCTCCGAACAGTTTTGGCATCTCACTTTATCCTTTGAAATTCAGAATGATTGGCTTCTTTAGGAACTCAGAATCCAGATAGTGTTATTGATTCTCCTAGTTAAGTATGATGATTCTTGAACACAGCTACTTATTGAGTCTTGGCTGTGGCCCAAAGCACTCTGTCTTCCAGTATTACCACCGGATACATACATGCCACAGACACATAATTGGGTGAACCTTTTCAGATTGTGACTCAGCTTTGCTAAAGTCCCCAATTAGAGGTGTCCAGGGTTCTTAAGCACACTCTTTTTTCCTTGGATCACAAATTTATTTCTTTCTTTTTCTTTCTTTTTCTCTTTCTCACTTTTTTTTTTCGTTTTTCTCCTTCTTTTTCTCTTTTTTTTTGTATTCACTGCTTTTTCTTGCTTCAAGAATCATTTTTATGATTTTTCAGATCCTCAGTAACATGTCTCCTTTTTCATCATTCTTTCAAGAGCCAACAATTTTAACATTCATGAACCACAAATTCAAAAGACATATGCACTGTTTAAGCATACATTCAGAAAACAAAAAGTATTGTCACCACATCAAACTAATTAAGCTAGTTTTAAAGATGAATTTGAAATCCTGTACTTCTTGTTCTTTTGTGATAAAAACAATTTTCATTTAAGAAAGGTGATGGATTCATGTTCATAGCTTCAAGGCATAGACACTAAGACACTAATGATCATAAGACACAAACATGGATAAACATAAAGCATAATTTTCGAAAAACAGAAGAATAAAGAACAAGGAGATTAAAGAACGGGTCCACCTTAGTGATGGCGGCTTGTTCTTCCTCTTGAAGATCCTATGGAGTGCTTGAGCTCCTCAATGTCTCTTCCTTGTCTTTGTTGCTCCTCTCTCATGATCCTTTGATCTTCTCCAATTTCATGGAGGAGGATGGCATGTTCTTGGTGCTCCACCCTTAGTTGTCCCATGTTGGAACTTAATTTTCCTAGGGAGGTGTTAATTTGCTCCCAGTAGTCTTGTGGAGGAAAGTGCATCCCTTGAGGTATCTCAGGGATTTCTTGATGAGAGGGGTCTCTTGTTTGCTCCATCTTCTTCTTAGTGATGGGCTTGAGGTCATGCCTTCTCAGTTGAACCGGCTTTGGATGCCATAAATGGTTATGGAAAAACAAAAAGCAATGCTTTTACCACACCAAACTTAAAAGGTTTGCTCGTCCTCGAGCAAAAGAAGAAAGAAGAGAGTAGAAGAAGAAGAAATGGAGGAGATGGATGTGAGTGGTGAAGAGGTATTGAGGTGATTGGTGAATGGGTGAAGAAGAAGAGAGGGTGGTGGAGTTGGTGGGGATCCTGTGGGGTCCACAGATCCTGAGGTGTCAAGGAAAAGTCATCCCTGCACCAAATGGCAATCAAAATCACGTTTTGTGCCAAATCTGGCGTTAAACGCCGGGCTGGTGCCCATTTCTGGCGTTTAACGCCAGGTTCTTGCCCTTTCCTGGCGTTTAACGCCAGTCTGGTGCCCCTTTCTGGCGTTAAACGCCCAGAATGGTGCCAGACTGGGCGTTAAACGCCCAACTGCTAGGCTTACTGGCGTTTGAACGCCAGCAGCATCTTCCTCCAGGGTGTGCTGTTTTTCTTCCCGTTTTTCATTCTGTTTTTGCTTTTTCAATGGATTTTGTGACTTCTTATGATCATCAACCTACAAAAAAGATAAAATAACAAAAGGAAATAGTTAATTATAAAACATTGGGTTGCCTCCCAACAAGCGCTTCTTTAATGTCATTAGCTTGACAGAGGACTCTCATGGAGCCTCAGAAATACTCAGAACCGTGTTGGAACCTCCCAACACCAAACTTAGAGTTTGAATGTGGGGGTTCAACACCAAACTTAGAGTTTGGTTGTGGCCTCCCAACACCAAACTTAGAGTTTGACTGTGGGGGCTCTGCTTGGCTCTGTTTTGAGAGAAGCTCTTCATGCTTCCTCTCCATGATGACAGAGGGATATCCTTGAGCCTTAAACACCAAGGATTTTTCATTCTCTTGAATGATCAGTTCACCTCTATCAACATCAATCACAGCCTTTGCTGTGGCTAGGAAGGGTCTGCCAAGGATGATGGATTCATCCATGCACTTCCCAGTCTCTAGGACTATGAAATCAGTAGGGATGTAATGGTCTTCAACTTTTACCAGAACATTCTCTACAAGTCCATGAGCTTGTTTTCTTGAATTGTCTGCCATCTCTAGTGAGATTCTTGCAGCTTGTACCTCAAAGATCCCTAATTTTTCCATTACAGAGAGGGGCATGAGGTTTACACTTGACCCTAAGTCACACAAGGCCTTCTTGAAGGTCATGGTGCCTATGGTATAAGGTATAGAAAACTTTCCAGGATCTTGTTTCTTTTGAGGTAATTTCTGCCTAGACAAGTTATCCAGTTCTTTGGTGAGCAAAGGAGGTTCATCCTCCCAAGTCTCATTTCCAAATAACTTGTCATTTAGCTTCATGATTGCTCCAAGATATTTAGCAACTTGCTCTTCAGTGACATACTCATCCTCTTCAGAGGAGGAATACTCATCAGAGCTCATGAAAGGCAGAAGTAAGTCCAATGGAATCTCTATGGTCTCATCTTGAGCCTCAGATTCCCATGGTTCCTCATTGGGGAACTCATTAGAGGCCAGTGGACGTCCAGTGAGGTCTTCCTCAGTGGCGTCCTTTGCCTCTTCTTCCTTCCAGAATTCGGCCATGTTGATGGCCTTGCACTCTCCTTTTGGATTTTCTTCTGTATTGCTTGGAAGAGTACTTGGAGGGAGTTCAGTAATTTTCTTGCTCAGCTGACCCACTTGTCCTTCCAAATTTCTGATGGAGGACCTTGTTTCATTCATGAAACTTTGAGTGGTCTTTATTAGATCAGAGACCATTGTTGCTAAGTCAGAGGTATTCTGCTTAGAACTCTCTGTCTGTTGCTGAGAAGATGATGGAAAAGGCTTGTTATTGCCAAGCCTGTTTCTTCCACCATTATTGTTATTGAAACCTTGTTGAGGTCTCTCTTGATTCTTCCATGAGAAATTTGGGTGATTTCTCCATGAAGAATTATAGGTGTTTCCATAGGGTTCTCCTAGGTAATTCACCTCTTCCATTGAAGGATTCTCAGGATCATAAGCTTCTTCCTCAGATGAAGCTTCCTTAGTACTGCCAGGTGCATTTTGCATTCCAGACAGACTTTGAGAAATCAAATTGACTTGTTGAGTCAATATCTTGTTCTGAGCCAGTATGGCATTCAGAGTGTCAATCTCAAGAACTCCTTTCTTCTGACTAGTCCCATTGTTCACAGGATTCCTTTCAGAAGTGTACATGAATTGGTTATTTGCAACCATTTCAATCAGCTCTTGAGCCTCTGTTGGCGTCTTCTTCAGATGAAGAGATCCTCCAGCAGAGCTATCCAAAGACATCTTGGATAGTTCAGAGAGACCATCATAGAAAATACCTATGATGTTCCATTCAGAAAGCATGTCTGAGGGACATTTTCTGATTAATTGTTTGTATCTTTCCCAAGCTTCATAGAGGGATTCTCCATCCTTCTGTCTGAAGGTTTGGACCTCCACTCTAAGCTTACTCAATTTTTGAGGTGGAAAGAACTTTGCCAAGAAGGCATTGACTAGCTTTTCCCAAGAGTCCAGGCTTTCTTTAGGTTGAGAGTCCAACCATATTCTAGCTCTGTCTCTTACAGCAAAAGGGAATAGCATAAGTCTATAGACCTCAGGGTCTACCCCATTGGTCTTGACAGTGTCACAGATTTGCAAGAACTCAGCTAAAAACTGATGAGGATCTTCCATTGGAAGTCCATGGAACTTGCAATTCTGTTGCATTAGAGAAACTAATTGAGGCTTAAGCTCAAAGTTGTTTGCTCCAATGGCAGGGATAGAGATGCTTCTCCCATAGAAATTGGGAGTAGGTGCAGTAAAGTCACCCAGCACCTTCCTTGCATTGTTGGCATTGTTGTTTTCGGCTGCCATGTGTTCTTCTTCTTTGGAGAATTCGGTTAGGTCCTTTAAAGAGAGTTGTGCTTTGGCTTCTCTTAGCTTTCTCTTCAAGGTCCTTTCAGGTTCAGGATCTGCCTCAACAAGAATACCTTTGTCTTTGCTCCTGCTTATAAGAAAGAGAAGAGAACAAGAAAATGTGGAATCCTCTATGTCACAGTATAGAGATTCCTTGAGGTGTCAGAGGAAAGGAAAATTAGAAGGCAGAAGTAGAAAATTCGAACTTATCAAAGAAGATAGAGTTCGAATTTTGCATTAAGGGATAGTGTTAGTCCATAAATAGAAAGATGTGAGAAGAAGGGAAGTAATTTTCGAAAATTAAGTAAAAGATTTTGAAAACATTTTGAAAAACACTAATTGATTCTCAAAAACTAAGAATAGAAAAAGAATCAAGTGATTTTTGAAAAAGATTTTGAAATTAGAACTTAAAAAGATTTGATTGAAAACTATTTTGAAAAAGATGTGGTTAAGAAGATATGATTGGTTTAAAAAAAAATTGTGATTGAGAAAATATGATTTGAAAACAATTTTAAAAGATATGATTTGAAAACAATTTGAAAAGATATGATTTTAAAATTTAATGACTTGCCTAACAAGAAAAGATATGATTCAAACATAAAACCTTCCTCAACAGAAAAGGCAAAAAATGTTCAATCAAATCATTAATTGTTAGTAAGTATCTTTGAAAAAGGAAAGAAATTAATTTTGAAAACATTTGATTGAAAAGATATGATTTGAAAAAGATTTGATTTTGAAAAACTTTGAAAACTTGAAAAAAATTGATTTGAAAAACAAAATCTTCCCCCTTGTGCCATCCTGGCGTTAAACGCCCAGAATGGTGCACATTCTGGCGTTTAACGCCCAAACTACTACCCTTTTGGGCGTTAAACGCCCAGCCAGGCACCCTGGCTGGCGTTTAAACGCCAGTCTGTCTTCTTCACTGGGCATTTTCGAATGCTCAGCTTTTTCTGTATAATTCCTCTGCAGTATGTTCTGAATCTTCAATTCTCTGTATTATTGACTTGAAAAGACACAAATTAAAAATATTTTTGGATTTTTTTTTATAATGAGGAAAAATCAAAATGCAACTAAAATCAAATAACAATGCATGCAAGACACCAAACTTAGCAGTTTGTATACTACTGACACTAACAAAATGAGAATGCATATGAAAAACAACAAAACACTTAAGTCAATAGAATTCAAAGATCAAAACAAGAAAATCATCAAGAACAACTTGAAGATTAATTAAGACACATGCATAAATTCGAAAAATGCAAGAAGAACAGAAACATGCAATTGACACCAAACTTAAAATGAGACACTAGACTTAAACAAGAAATATTTTTGGATTTTATGATTTTATAAATTTTTTTGTGCTTTTTCGAAAATTAAGTGAAAAGGAAAATAAAGGTATCAAAATTCTTAATGAGAATTCCAGGAATCATGCAATGTTAGTCTAAAGCTTTAGTCTAAAGGAATTAGACATAGCTAGCTAAGCTTCAGCAGGACATTGCATTCAAGAGCTAAATTGATGATGATCAATCAGCTTTGGTGATGATAAGAACATCACCTTGAAATACTAGAATTCATTCTTAAGAACTCTGAAAAAATAATACCTAATCTAAGCAACAAGATGAACCGTCAGTTGTCCATACACAAACAATCCCCGGCAACGGCGCCAAAAACTTGGTGCGCGAAATTGTGATCACTACAACTTCACACAACTAACCAGCAAGTGCACTGGGTCGTCCAAGTAATACCTTACGTGAGTAAGGGTCGATCCCACGGAGATTGTTGGTATGAAGCAAGCTATGGTCACCTTGTAAATCTCAGTCAGGCAGACTCAAATGTATATGGTGATGAACGAAAATCATAAGAGATAAAGATAGTGATACTTATGTATATCATTGGTAAGAGCTTCAGATAAGCGAATGAAGATGCCTTCCCTTCCGTCTCTCTGCTTTCCTACTGTCTTCATCCAATCCTTCTTACTCCTTTCCATGGCAAGCTCGTGTAGGGTTTCACCGTTGTCAATGGCTACCTCCCATCCTCGCAGTGAAAGCTAATGCTCACGCACTCTGTCACAGTACGGCCAATCACCGGTTGGTTCCCGCTCCTACTGGAATAGAACCCATTGATTCTTTTGCGTTGTCACTACGCCCAGCAGGTTACAAGTTTGAAGCACGTCACAGTCATTCAATCATTGAATCCTACTCAGAATACCACAGACAAGGTTAGACCTTCCGGATTCTCTTGAATGCCGCCATCAGGTCCTGCCTATACCACGAAGATTCCGATTAAAGAATCCAAGAGATATTCACTAAGCCTTGGTTGCTTGTAGAACAAGAATGGTTGTCAGTCACCTTGTTCATAGGTGAGAATGATGATGAGTGTCACGGATCATCACATTCATCAAGTTGAAGAACAAGTGATATCTTAGAACAAGAACAAGCGGAATTGAATAGAAGAATAATAGTAATTGGATTAATACTCGAGGTACAGCAGAGCTCCACACCTTAATCTATGGTGTGTAGAAGCTCCACCGTTGAAAATACATAAGCATAAGGTCTAGGCATGGCCGAATGGCCAGCCTCCCAATGAGGGTTCAATCATCAAAACATGATCAAAAGATGATGAAAATACAATAGTAAAAGGTCCTATATATAGAGAACTAGTAGCCTAGGGTGTACAGAGATGAGTAAATGACATAAAAATCCACTTCCGGGCCCACTTGGTGTGTGCTTGGGCTGAGCAATGAAGTAATTTCGTGTAGAGACTCTTCTTGGAGTTAAACGCCAGCTTTTATGCCAGTTTGGGCGTTTAACTCCCATTTAGGTGCCAGTTCCGGCGTTTAACGCTGGAATTTCTGAGGGTGACTTTGAACGCTGGTTTGAACCATCAAATCTTGGGTAAAGTATGGACTATTATATATTGCTGGAAAGCCCAGGATGTCTACTTTCTAACGCCGTTGAGAGCGCGCCAATTGGGCTTCTGTAGCTCCAGAAAATACACATCGAGTGCAGGGAGGTCAGAATCCAACAGCATCTGCAGTCCTTTTGAGTCTCTGGATCAGATTTTTGCTCAGATCCCTCAATTTCAGCCAGAAAATACCTGAAATCACAGAAAAACACACAAACTCATAGTAAAGTCCAGAAAAGTGAATTTTAACTAAAAACTAATAAAAATATAATAAAAACTCAACTAAAACTATCAAAAACATACTAAAAACAATGCCAAAAAGCGTACAAATTATCCGCTCATCAAAAACCAATTAGTATTTTAAAATCATGAATAATATTTTAAAGTGATTTTTAGAGATTTAATTTAGATTTCAAATTAATACTCTATGCTCCAATTTTATTAAAATGACCTTACTCTAATTAAATCCAAAATCCCTAAATCAAAACCCTAATTTTTGACCTAACCCTAACCCTAGCTACCCAACCCCCTCACCCACACAATCAACACACTTACACACACTCACCAAAAACCTAGCCACATTTACCCCTTACCCAACAACAGAATGAAGAAAAGAAGGAAAGAAAGAAAGAAGAAAGGGAAGAAGGAAGGGGACCGAAGAAGGAAAGAGAGGGGGGAGAAGGGAAGGCAGCGCGGTGGGCGTCACTGCCACTGTCGCCGCCGCTGCTGACCAAGAAGGGAGGAGATCCGAGAAAGAGAGATGGAGTGCCGGTAGGAGAGGGAGACCGCTGCCATAGTAACTGCCATTCGTGCTCCAGCTCGTCGCCACCATCGCGTCACTCGCACAGTCTCCACCGTCCATCGCGCCTCCACCACGCCACATCGCCGTCGAGAGCAGAGCCGCGGGGAGAGAAGGCTCGCGACTGAGAGAGGGTCGTGGGCCTGGAACCACCGCGCCTTGTCATCGTTCCTCCCCATTTCTGTTGCCGCCGTTAGTGCCTTGTTGTCACCGCCGCTACTGTTGGGAGCTACGCCGCCGTGATCGAGCTTCTGCCACCAAAGAACGCCACTGCCATGACTGAGATCCACTGCCGGTAAGGGTTTTAAGTTGGTTTTTGTTTCCTTTGAGTTTTTGAGAGATTTATTATCGCTGCATGTTTGTTATAGTAGCCGTCACCGGAGTTCTAGTTGCCGCTGTCGCTCGAGGTGGCTGCCGGGGCTGCCGACAAACCGGTGCAGTAACTACTACTGTTTCATTTTATTACAATAAGTGTTTATGTTTCGAAAACCCCTGCGTTAGTATTCTGTTATGTTTGGTTATACACTTTGAAGTTCTGGTAACGTAGGATCGTGTTTTGAGTGTTGCATGTCATTTTTAAGTTGTTGTGATTGCTGCAAAAGTGATCAAGAGCTGAGTTTCGGTTGCTGTTGGTTTCGGACTGAGAGAAAAGAGTTCCGTTGAGGCATTTGGTTTATGATTTCGGCTTGTTGAGGTTGGGGCTTTTTATAAAATCTAATTTATTTTAAAGTGGAATTGTTATAATTGATATGATGAGCGAAATGCTTTTCTGGTGATTATGTAAGTCTTAGGAATTGTCTGATTTGTCTTGGATGAATATGGTTGTCTGTTTGATTGAAATAATGTGTAATTTTGTTAAAATAGAGATTTCTGATTGGTTTGATTTGAAATAATTTTAATATTTAAGAAGTATGGATTTAGTTTTATTGGAATATGATTTGGTACTGTTGAAAAGAGTTAATGATTGGTTTGGTTGGGACCCAAAAAGGGTGACAAAGTCCAAGGTTTCGGAGATATATTGCCGAAATTTCTATAAAATCTAAGACTTTGTTTGAAACATTATTTTAAACATAATGAATTATACTTTGAATTGAATCATTAATAAATGAATTATGTTTGAACTTACTTTATTAATAAAATTATTATATTTTGAATGTAATTTATTTAAGAAAAGAATCATGTTTTAAAGTCAATTTAAAGATGAAAATTCTTATGTTTTGGAATTCGATTTAAGTAAATAGATTTGGAGGAGTTTTAGTGGATTTAAAAGAAACTTGAATTTTGATTAACTAATTTTACTTGACGACGTTTTAGGAAAAATTTGAAGTATTCTATAAACCTTTGATTTAGCAGATATGAAACAATTTTTGAGACTTTGGAAACAGATCTAAGAATGAAATTGAAATTAGTTTTTGGTTTAAATGATTTGGTGTTAGTTTAAGTAAGTGGGATTTGAAATTGGTTCGGAATATTTTGACTTAGTTTTGTTTTAAATTCTATTTTATTTATTCAAATAAAAAAACTAAGATTTTAGAGTTTTTCAATTAATTTAAGGAAATGAGTTAGGTTATTCTCCCCTAAAGTCTTGAGATTCTGCTGAGGAATTTTATGACCAAATCTTGATTTACTTTGTTTTTGGTTGCATGGGGACAAGCAACAGTTTAAGTTTGGTGTTCTGATGAGCAGATATTTTATACGCTTTTTGGCATCATTTTCATATTATTTTAGTTATGTTTTGTTTAAGTTTCATTATATTTTCATAGATTTTAGTGCAAAAGTCACATTTTTGGATTCTATTTTGAGTTGTTGTGTTTTCTGATGATTTCAGGTAATTTTTGGCTGAAATTGAGGAGCTTTGGCAAAGTCCGATTCAAAGGCAAGGAAAGCGTAGCAGATGCTGTCAGATTCTGACCTCCATGCACTCAAACGAGTATTTCTGGAGCTACATAGGTCCAAATGATGTGCTCTCAACATCGTTGAAAAGATAACTTTCAAAGCTTCCTAGCAATATATAATGGTTTATACTTTTCTTTGAAGGAACCTGCCCATAATGGGCGTTGAACGCCCAAGAACTACCCCCTTTCTGGCGTTCAACGCCCCAAAGGAACTCAAGCCAGCGTTGAACGCCCAAACACCCCCCTTTCTGGTGTTCAACGCCCACCAAGAAGCATAAGAAAGCATGGATCAGCCCTCTAATGGGCGTTCAACGCCTATCCCTCAAGTTGGACGCCAAGCTGAGCCCAAGTACTCAACCAAAGTGGGCCCAAGAGTGGACTTTCGCACCTATAGTCTAGTCTATCATACTTTGTACTTCTTAGTTATTAGGTTATTATATATAGAACAAAGATCACAATTGTTGAGGATTTTTTTATCTTTGCCCCTTTGTACATTTTACTATTACTTTCTGTAAGCTATGAGCAACTAAACCTCCTAAGTTAGGGTTAGGAGCTCTGCTGATTCTCATGGATTAATAATATTACTATTTCTATTTCAACATGTCTGATTCTATTCTCTTATGCATTCTCGTTCTTCATCTCATGAATTGATAATGAACTGTGAGATTCATTCTTGTTCTACTTGGGTTTCGTGTGAGTCCTGACTTGCATAGCATTGAGCTAAAGCTAGAGATTGCATTGCGGATTCCAAGAGCGTACCAGGGCAACTTTGGATATGTGACATAAAATCCCGTTGACCGTGGGTTACTAAAGTCTCTGTGGCATTAAGGATAAAGTCAGAGAAGCAACATTCCCTGATCCAGAAGATCTAACATTGTCTGTGGTATTTTGAGTAGGATCGCAAAGGAAAGTGGATTGCTTAGAGCTTCATCTTCGGCTACAGTAAGAAGCCCTGAGTCAACTTGATGAGAGGACATGAGTTACTCGGATATGGTGGACTGTTGTGGTTTAGAAGAGATTAACTTGATGAGAGGACATGAGTTAGACACTTACGACTTCCATTGAATGAATCATTCGTTATTGAAGTAGACAGTAAGAAAAGTTAATCCGAAAAGAATATGCATCTCCGAAGCCTTAACTGAATATCTGTCACTGTTTTCACATCGACCTGGTATTTCGTTCTATACTATTTTATTTATGCTTTCAACCAAACAATCATCTTTTCTAATCGCCTGACTAAGACCTACAAGATAGCCATTGCTTGCTCAATCTGACAATCTCCGTGGGATTTGACCCTCACTCACCTGAGGTATTACTTGGATGACCCGGTGCACTTGCTGGTTAATCTGTGCGAATCTTGCGAAATTCAATTTTGCGCACCAAGTTTTTGGCGCCATTACCGGGAATTGTTAGAGTTTGACAAACTACCGGACTATCTTGTTGCTTAGATTAGGTACTTTTTATGGTTTAGTTACTCTTTTAATTGTGTCTTTTGTTTTCTTCTTCAAAACTTTTTATTTTATTTAGTAATCTTTGTCTTTTGTTTGAATCTTGTGTCAGGTTTTAAGTTTGGTGTCCCGTCTGTTTTCATCTTTTTCTTTAAATTTTCGAAAGTGTTTTTATTTTCTTTTCTTGATATTCAAATTGTTTTTAGCAATCTTTCTTGTTTGATTTTAAAAATTTTAAGTTTGGTGTCTTGTAGTTGTTTTTCCTTTAATTTTCGAAAATTAGTGTCATTTGATCTTAAATTTTTAAGTTTTGTGTCTTTTAGTTGTTTTTCTTTTTCTTTAAAATTCGAAAATCCAAAAAATATTTCTTTTATCTTTATTCAAATTTTCGAAATCCTTGCTATCTTTTATTATCTTTATTTAAAACATTTTTGGTGTTTTCTTGTTAGTGAAGTTTAAATTCTAATTTCAAATCTTTTCTTTTCAAATCTTTTTTAAATCTTTATCTTATCTTTCTCTTTTTTTATCTTTCTTTAAAATTCAAAAATCTTATCCTATCTTATTTTAATTTCAAATTTCAAAATCAAATCTTTTCAAATTTCAAATTTCAAAAATTCAAAATCCTTTTCAAATATTTATCATATCTTTTTACTTTAAATCTTTCCTATCTTATCTTCTCCAAAATTATAAATTTCAAATTCTTATCTTTTTAAATCATTACTATTTTTTAAATTTGATTTTTAAAATCTTACTCAACTTATCTTCCTTTTAAAATTAAAACTCTTAACTTTTGAATCTTTACTTTCTTTTAAACTTGAATTTCAAAATCTTTGTTTGACTTTTCTTTCTTTTATTTTTGAAAACCACTTTTAGAATCACATTTAATTTTCAAATCTTTTTAGTTAATTAGTTGTCTAAGCTTTTAATTTTCTTTAATTCTTCCTTCTTAATTTAAAATTAATTAAATAATTATAATAAAAACAAAAATATTTTAATTTCCCTACTCGTAATTTTCGAATTCTTTCCCCCTCTATTCAAATTATATCATCTCTTTCTACCATCATTCTTCTTCAGATATCTGACAGGGAGTTCTCCATATTCTGATATAGAAACTCCCATTATTTATCTTTCTTGGTTTTCTTTTTCTTGTTTATGAGTAGAAACAGAGATAAAGAATCCCTCTTTGATCCTGACCCGGAACTTGAGAGGACTCTAAGGAGGCGGCTACAAAAAGCTAGAACACAATACTCTGGAGGAAACCTCAGAGAGCTTTTTGAACAAGAAGCTAAGAATACAGACATGGCAGCCAATCCCAATGACAGAGGAGACGCAAGGAAGGTCCTAGGTGACTTTACTATACCCACTTCTGACTTCTATGGACGGAGAATCTCTATACCTGCCATTAGTGCAAATAACTTTGAGCTGAAGCTTCAATTGGTCACTTTAGTTCAACATAACTACCAGTTTCATGGAGTTTCATCAGAAGATCCCAATAGATTCATCTCTGATTTCTTGCAGATCTGTGATACTATCAAGACTAATGGAGTGGATGCAGAGATTTACAAGCTTATGCTTTTTTCTTTTGCTTTAAGGGACAGTGCTAGGTTATGGCTGGCTTCTCAGCCTAAGGAAAGCCTAGACTCTTGGGAGAAGGTGGTCAATGTATTTTTGTCCAAATTCTTTCCACTTTAGAAGCTGAGCAAGCTTAGGGTGGAAGTTCAGACCTTCAGACAGAAAGAGAGTGAATCCCTCTATAAAGCCTGGGAGAGGTACAAGCAACTAATCAGAAGGTATCCTCCTAACATGATTTTGAACTAGACCATGCTAGATATCTTCTATGATGGTCTTTCTGAGACATCTAAGATGGCAGTGGACCATTGTACTGGTGGTTCACTCCACTTGAAGTAAACGCCTAAAGAGGCACAGAAACTCATTGACATGGTTGCTAACAACCAATTCATGTATACTTATGAGAGGAACCCTGTAAATAATAGGGTAGCTCAGAAGAGAGGAGTCCTGGAGGTTGACACTTTGAATGCCATATTGGCTCAGAACAAGATCCTGACCCAACAAGTCAACATGATCTCTCAGTATCTGACTGGATCACAAGTTGCAACTGACAACACTCAAGAAGCCTCCTATGAAGAAGATGCATATGATCTAGATCAACCCATGATGGAAGAGGTTTACTATATGGGAAATTCCTCAGGGAATCCCAACAAGGAGCCTTATGGAAACACCTACAACTCATCATGGAGAAATCATCCTAACGTTTCATGGAGGGATGAACAAAAGCCTCAGCAAGGCTTCAATAACAACCAAGGTGGAAGAGACCAAAATAGGTTCAATCACAGATAATTCCCACATTCTCAGCAATAAATGGAGACTTCTAAGTAGAGCCTGTTTGACTTAGCCACTATAGTCTCCGATCTCTCTAAGACCACTCACGGTTTCATTACTGAAACAAGATCCTCCATTAGGAATATGGAGGTATAAATTGGTCATCTGAGTAAAAAGATCCCTGATATCCCTTCTAACACTCTTCCAAGTAACACTGAAGTAAACCCAAGAGAAGAGTGCAAGGCCCTCAGTATAGGAGCTGAGCCCAAAACTGAAGAGGAACTTCTGGCATTGAACACCAATGAAGGAGAAGTTGGGCGTTCAACGCCCAAAGAGGAGCAAGATCTAGTGTTGAATGCCAGCAAAGGAGTAGATGGGCATTCAACGCCCAAAGAGGGATAAGTTCTGGCGTTGAGTGCCACAATGGGAGTAGCTGGTGTTCAACACCCACTAAGGACCCTCCTATTGAAGAACTAAAAGAAATCAGAACTCATGAGAAGACCATAGAGGTTCCCTTGAATGCCTTGTTGCAGATTATAGACTCTGAAGGATACTCCTCCTCTAATGAGGAAGAGAAAACTAGGGAAGATCAAGTTGCTCGGTACCTAGGAATTTTGATGAAGCTGAATGCTAAATTATTTGGAACAAAGACACTAGAGGACGAACCTCCAGTGCTCACAAGGAACTCAATGCCTGAGTTCAGTAGAAACTACCTCAAAAGCTATTGGATCCCGGACACTTTCTAATCCCTTGCACCATAGGGACAATTACCTTTGAGAAGGCTTTATGCAACCTAGGGTCAAGCATAAACCTCATGCCTTTCTTTGTAATGGAGAGACTGGGAATTTTTTAGGTGCAAGCTACAAGAATCTCGTTAGAGATGACAGACAAGTCACTGAAAAAGGCATATGATCTGGTAAAAGATGTCTTAGTAAAGGTTGAAAACTTTTACATCCCTGCAGATTTTATAATCTTAGATACTGGAGAGGACGAGGATGAATCCATCATCCTTGGAAGACCTTTCCTAGCCACTATCAATGCCATAATTGATGTGGCAAAGGGAGAGCTCGTTCTGCAGTTATGGGAAGATCACATATTGTTCAAGATGCCTAAATCTAACTCCCTCCATAAAGG